>NC_056737.1:1879356345-1879393845 GCF_019279795.1 Protopterus annectens | reverse complement strand
ATGTTGTTATTAGCACACCAGGTAGTGTGTTTGCTTTTGATGCAGAAGGCTTTGGGTTCTACTCCCACAGTATGCAGATGAATTGCTGATATGATACTGTGTTGTACTTTAAAGGGAATGGATGCTGCAGTCCTATGAATGCCCTCCTTTGGAGGACTTACCTAGTAACTATGTTTCCGTTATCAGTTTGCCATCCATTCCCCATTACAAAATTACTAGCTTATCATTTTTTCAATGTAGCATAGACAATTTATTCTTCAAGGACAGCAGGCACTTTATTTGTAGATGAAACATTGAAATATAAAATTGTTTGCTAGCAGCAACCTCCTCATTAATTACTGATCCCTTTAATGTGGAATTATTTAGATAACTTACTTTTGCAGAGATTTTGCATATTTACTGATATTGCTGGATTGTAATGACAGAAGCTTGAGTGGCCTTTTATGGTTGAAATTTTCTGAAATGGGTAGTTTTGTCATTACTGGTTCATACATTTTGTTTCATTGCTTACTAGAAGACTGTTCCAAACTACAAATTCAAAACACATTCTAACAAGTGGTGCTGTATTATACAAGGAATATAATTTAATACAATCAGGTTAATGCAATCTGGAAGGAGAATCAAAGAATACATACATGTATGCTTGCTCACAGGATGCAGGAGATCAAAAAAGAGAAGAGACCACTCACCAATGGATTCCCCCAGGGTACAGGGCTGAGACTTTTTCTGTTTGGCATATACATCTCAAAAGTAAAAGGAAACACCAAAGGGCTTTGCCGACTAAGTTTGAGATGACTGCAAGTTAGGAGCAGTTATTGAATCTCCAAATGACTTAACCATCATGCAGGAAGATTTGCCCAAACAATAAGTGGTGCCAAAATCATGAACTGAAACTTAACTCCAAAAAATACATTATCATATCCTTTGGGAAGTCATCTACTCCAGGGAACTGCCAAATTGACAATGCCCCCTGAGAACTGACCCTGTTGTTTGGCATTTGGGAACTTGTGTGTACAGTGACCTAACTTTTGACAAATATGTGCCCAGAGTCATAAGAAAGTCTATATTGCACAGCTTATAAACAAATTGATTATGACTAGATCTAGAGATGTTATTGTTCCCCTTTACAAAGCCCTCATTAGGTCAATCATTTTGCATAATGCCTACTTTGGCATGTATCTGTCCATTCCCATACAACAATTGGAATACTCACAGAGATACCTTACTAAAAGGGTACAAGTCCTAAACCTTAGGTCTTGCATGGACCACCTCAAAGATTTATAACTATACTCAGTATCCTACAGAGTGCTTAGAGGTGACATGTCTGGCATACAAAGCATCCTCCGACCTAATACAGATGGAACTACTGAACATCAGCAAGTCATATGTCATCAGAAATGCTCAGTCCAGGTATCTAAACTGAATGTTGTGGAGAGATGGCTATATATCACAGAGGCTACCACTGTTCCAGAACAGGCTATCCATTCTAGTAAAACAAAGCTCCTCCCTGCCCATATTTGGGTCTATATTACATGAACGAATGATCAAAATGTTGAGTACAACATACTCGACACACTTTGATCGAATGTTCATGTAATCGGAGACTTCAAATGTCGAAATTTGGAGTTCCGAAATGTTTTGGTCAGCCTTGCTAGTGAGTGTAGCGTGTGACGTAAACACGCTACACTGTTCGGAATGGCTAGCTAAGAAGCTGCTTTCTTTTATATACCAACTCCAAGATCGCTATACATTGGGGAAAGGGCAATTTCCCAGTAATCACTTGTGTAAGAAGTCACTTTGCGATTACCAGGAAATTGTCCTTTCTCCAATGTACAGCGATCTCAGAGTTGGTATATTTAGTTAGGGGGTGTGGGGGGGGCAAAGCCCCCCACTTTGTTTTAAAAGTAGATGTGTTGGTGTAGGTTTTTAAGTGTTTGAATGGTGTAACTGTGTAGGGGTTTGTATGCATTGGTTGTTTGTGTGTGTGTTGTATGTTAGTATTGGGAAGGTGTGGGACGAACAAAATCTTTCGATTTTGTATTTTTCAGGGTTTTAAGGTTTCGATTACATGAATGATTGATCACAGTGTGTTGAGCATGTTGTACTTGACATTATGATCATTCGTTCATGTAATATAGACCCCCATATTCAATTGCAACTTGGATCTAAGGATCGGTAATAGAAAATGTACTCCAGGATTGCCCCTCATGCCACTAATGGCTAGAGGCAGTTCCTAAATGCTGCATCCCTTACATGGGTCAACTCAAATTATCTATAGTATGATGACATTTATTCTCACTAGGGCTAATATATAATTAACAGCAATGGGATAGGTAAGACCAGTCAGAAAATGTTAATTCAAGCACCAAAAGGGAAATTGGCTAAGCTTAAAATGTCCTCCAAGTGAACCTATGTTGTAGTAGTAAATAGTTTTAAAACATTGCCCCTTTTAGATCACTAAGTGCCCCTCTCACCCTCCACCCCCCCCCCCCAGTCTTCAACAGCTTCCGCCACCTCTGCTTAGTTCACATAGTTTTGATTCATTTGTATACAGAAAACCAACAAACCAACATTCTTGAAAATCCTTTTTACATTTATGGCAATCGACATTCTGTGATTGTTAAAGAAAAAGCTGCTAAATGTCACCTTCTTAGACTTTCTGTATTAATAGCAGTGGACAATGACTTTTGGTCAATAAAAGTTGCTAAATGTATTTGCACATTTAGACAAAAATGGTACAAAGTGTTCTTAAAAATGTACTTTTGAACAAGTTACAGAAGATGAAATAAACAAACAACTCAGAAGCTTAATAAAATCCACCAAACTCAGGTTTGTGGCTAAAATAGCTACTCAAGCCAAAGAAAACCACAAGGCATTTTTTTAGTTATGTTAATAATCTCAAAAGCACAGCGTAGCAATGGGTTGAACTGATTGCTAATGATGTTAACTACACTGAAGCTGAAGATATAGCAAACTTACTGCCCAAAACATTAGTTGTAACCTTACCCCTGTTTCCCCTGCAGCTGTCCATCAAGATAGACCCGAAACTGGCTTACATCCAGCTATCTCACAAGATTAAGTCCTAAATGTGTGATGAAAAGCTGAAAATACTGCATCAGTGGGTCCTGACAATATCCCTGGATGCATCTTAAAAAGCATGACGCAAGATTTAGCCACACTTGTAACAACACTATTCAATCTCAGCCTCCATACAGTTTTATACCAAGTTACTGGAAAACAACTCCAGTCATAATCTCGCATAAGGGAGGACCTTCCACAGATCCAGACAATTGCAGACCCATCTGACCAGCCTTATATGCAAAGTCATAGAAAGACTTCTCATGTAATGAATCAGTCAGGACATAGGAAATCTCCAAAAAAAACTGGACCTGTCTCAGTTTGAAATTGTCAAGAGCAGGTCATGCTTACTCAACCTGGTGGATTTTTTTGAAAAGGTCAGCAGAACAATGGATGAAAGCAAAACAGTACACACTGCATACCTTGACCTGGCCAAAGCTTTTCACAAAATTCCCCACTCAAGTATAGTAGAAATGCTAAATAAACTGGAAATAAACTCCCTTGTCACCCACTAGATTGCCAACTGGATCAAAGAAAAGACATAGATAATCAAAACAGGGGCAGTTGCCTACACAAAGAAACTAGCCACCTGTGGACTCCCCAGGGTTCTGTTCTTGGACCTTTCCTGTTTGGCATCTACTTTTCTGAAGTAAAAGGCAATACCAAATGACTCTGGATGATTAAGTTTAGAGATGACTGTAAACTACGATCAGTTATTGAATCCCCAAATGACTTAGCCATCCTGCTGGAATGTTTGTCTTAAATAAATAACTGGTGCCAAAATCATGGACTCAAACTGAATGCCAAAAATGCATTATTGTATCCTTTGGGAAGTCATCTACCCCAGAAAACTACCACAATGACAATACAGTCCTAAGGGATGTCCTAGTTGTTTGGGTTAGGGAAGTTATGTAAACAGTAGCCTAGTTTTTGACAGTGTGTCTATTATAAGAAGATATTTCTATAATGCACAGCTTATAAATAAAGGGATTGTGTCTAGATCCAAGGATGACATTGCCCCCTTTACTCATCCCTAATTAGGCCTATCATTAAATATAATGCCTCTTTTGACATACATCTATCCAGACACATGCAACAACTGGAATAACCACAGAGATACCTTAGTAAAGGAATACAAGGCCTAAACAACATGTCCTACATGGACTGACACATACTCTATCTCTCAGACAGCTAAGAGGTATCCTGAGTCTGGCATACAAGGCATCATCCAACCCATTACTGATGGATTTAGTGCACATCAGCAAGTGAAACAACATCAGAAATACTCAACCTAGGGATCTAAACCTTTTCTGCAACATCAACAGAATGATTTGGAGGGACTGGTATATTTTACACAGGATAGTGCTGCTGTGGAACAGACTCTCAAGCAACATAAACATAGTTCATTCCTGTTAATTTTTAAACTCATCCTAGATCTATGGATGGGAAACAGACAATTTGCCCCAGGACTGCTCCCTATACTACTCATGGACAGATGCAGCTCATAACTTAAATGTTTTTCCCATTCATAGGTCCCTCAAATTATCTGTGGTATGATCACAGTTATTCTCATTAGGGGTAATACATAATTATCAAACATAGGATGGGTAAAGCCAGTCTACAACCAAATAGGATAGGTTATTTTGATCACAAAGAGAGAAAGTGGCCTGGCTTAATGTGTTCCACAAGGGCAGCTTGCCTAGTACTTACCTATGAACCTATAAAGCTGAGTTTGAATACTGCTGACCGTATTGAATGTTTTGAAAGTATGATGAGAATAAATTGGTATTTTTATGAGTAGTATATGTAGGATGCTGAATGAAATATGGCAGGAATGTAATAAAGGTAACCGTGGCAAGAAAGAGTAATAGTACAAGTAGCACAAATTGTGTAGTCAGCATGATTTGAGAGAAAAAGTGATATAATGACAGGAAGTTGGAGATACCTGGAGGCATAGTGGCAAGAAATAGGAGGTGCCTGTGATATATAAATGTAGAAGAAGGGCAGTTGGTAAAGGGGGTTGGGCAGGGGACCGGAGTGAGCATAGACAGGGCAAATAAAGTGGGCTAAGCCATGCAGGAGAATAGCTAGTGTGCCACAGTCTCTCTGTCATAGAAGTGTGTTCAGGTAGGTGTGGTCTGAAGCCTGACCAATGAACAGAAATATAGACTTCTCGTTATGAGTGATTGTTATTGCTTACATTTCTGTATTTTTTGTTTGTGAAATGTTTTGCATTTTACTCAGGCTGAACCTGAAACTGTCAGTACTGACCAGTGCACTACCTAGTAAATAAAAAAATAAAATGAGTACATATAAATAAAAAATAAATAAATAAACAATTAAATAAAAATGGATCCACAACCTAACAAATCCAAATACTCCACTGCCTGAGTTTTCAACTTCCACCTCTTTAATGCTACTACTCCAACCATAACTTGACTCCCAATTCTCCTTTTTCATGTATGCCATGCAATAATCCCAATCCATTCTATACTTAAGCAATCCAACCTCATAAAATAGTGACACATTTCTCTAAACCAAAGCTCACATCACTATCTCCAGATAGCTTACATTCAGAATACCTAAATCTAGCCACCAAGGTTATAGTTTACCTAATACCAATCTTCTCAATTAATCCATCCAAGAATATCACTTCCCTCTCTGCTGGAAGCAAGTTTACATCCTACCTTTTTACAAAAGTGGGTCATCGGTATAACTAACCAACTTCAGCAACACTGTTAACCCTTTACCTTCTTTTAACCAGTTACCTTCTATCTGCATCCCAACGTAGATGTTTTTTCCTCTTGTACTACCAACACTGTACATGTTTTATTGCTTAAAGCCATCCAAAGCCATAGAAGCAAAAACAATGGTATTTGCAGTCTATCTTGACCTATCCAAATCTTTTGATACTGTTCAACATCTCTAACACCTCCAAAACCCTCACAACTGTGCATCTCCTCCTCCTCCACTTTATCTCTCTTGGTTTACATTCTACCTCTCTAACAAGGCAAATATATCAAATGGCTGCAGTCTACTTCTACATTTCTCCACATATATGTAGGTGCCCCATAGTGCTCCATGTTGGGACTTCCACTCTACAATATTCTCATCAGCGATCTACCATCACACTCAGCTAGCTTCTCCATCATCCAGCACACCAACTTCACCATAATTTGTGCAACAAAAAGCATTCAAGAACTTCAGTCTCACACCAAAGAATCCTTCTCATCTAGCAAACCATGGCTGAAATATTCTAACTTGGTTGTAAACACAGAAAAAATTAGCAATAAGGCTACATTCTCCCTACTAGGGTCATAGGTTAGTACTAGGATAGCTACCATTATGGGCCATTGTTATGCCTAGCTAATTGCCACATGTGAAAATGAAACCTTGTACTTTGTGTCTGCAAGGTAAACATCTTAACCATTTTGCCAGCCTCCCACCACAAATGGCACCTCAACTGAAGCTGTCTGTTGCATTAAGCTCTTTGGCTTCAATCTTGATAAAAACCTCTAATTTGATTTGCATCCAATACATTACAAAACAAATGATCAAATCCTAGGCCATTTCTAGAGATTTAAACCTTTCCATTCTGATTCCCCCAGAAAACACATTGCATTTGCCATTTTCTGCAGACTGTTCTACATGCTTCTCCCTTTTTACCAAACAGCTTTCTATCCTTCTCAACACTCAAACAGACATAATTAAATATGCATTTTCCCCAACAACCTACTCAGGCCCACTACTACATGACCATCAGACAATATTTTCTAATATCCTTAATTTCAACCAACTAAAGCAACCCAATAAAATTCTACACACACACTAGAAAAATATACTTTACTAAAAACAGTTGTGTTGGTACTCATCAGAAGGGGTGAAATTGAATGTCACGGAGTGTCAGGAGTAATAAGTGACAGAAAAAGCCAAACATTCTGAAAAGAAAGGCGCACGAATCAATGGTGCAACCAGTACAGTGATATGGTACTGAAACCTGGGCTGTGAAGAACAGAGTGGTTAAGGAAGCTAGAGGTGAAGAAGAGGAAGTGACTGAATTGGGTGGTAGAATTAACACTGTAGAACAGAAAATAAAATTATGACACCAGTGCAAAAGCTAAAGGAGATCCATTTGCAGAGAAGATGAAAGAGAACATATTATGGGGGTTTGGGCACATGTGGAGGGAGTAAAGCAGAAGATGATTTGGAAGAGACAAGAAGAAATAAGGATATCCAGAAAAGAAGTGGATGGAGCATGCAAGAGAAGATGTATGACAGCCAGGCACGAGTGTTGAAGAAGGCAGGAGAGTGTCACTGTTTTAAGAGATGTGACACCACAACTCTATGTAGAAAATGGAAAAAAGTGGGGTGGTGGTGATGATGATGATGATGCTCTCCATGCTCTAAATGCATCCTATCTTCAGCAAATTTCTAGTTACCACTTCCATAACAAATATCTCACATGATCATGCCCTGTACTCATAATTTGTATCCAACACTGCAATACCCTTCCTATATCATTATATTAAGCCAAAAATAACTCTCACTTTAAAGCTCTATTATTTCATGCACAGCTGAATATGCCAGTTCTCTCTCTATCACAGGATAGCCAATTTCCCTTATTTTCTTCTCTCTGCTTTCCCTCTCATAGATTAGCAGTTCTCTTTTTCATCTTCATATGCTATTCACACTCTCTTATCTCTATGCCTATTCCTTTAATAAACTGCTCATCTCATATCCATCACTCTTCCTACTTTATATTCCCCAAACAATTTAACAGCTCATTTCCTAGTATCTTAGTTCTCCTTTCACACTACCTTCAGTCTACTGCATTATATTTTCTCCATCTCATCCTGCATCTTGAGTTCCTCTTCAAGCACTATTCCAACTTCTTCTGAATCATCAGGCTGTGGCACTGCATTTTGCAATGTTATAATGCTAGTTAAATTCCACTGAGTCTCAAAACATGCATTTACTCATATGCTTGATCTTTTAGCTCTGTATGTCTGATAAGCCTGTGAATTTTTGTTATGCAATTTTTTATATGTAATTCTTCTATTTGCCCAGTCAGATTTTCCTGGTAAAGAAGTACAAATAAATAAATAAATAATCACATCATTCTCTAGCATTTGTGAACATCTTGCTGCTGTAACTTCCACTAGTCTCAGGGGATACTATAGCAATCTTTGCTTGAACAAGTGATGGCAGTGTGCTGTCCATCTACCTAAATTCCTATTTTCATCCTCTTGTATTCCTCCATTGCAAGACACCCCTCTGTGTGTGCTCTACTTTACTGTGTTTACCATTCTGTATGTGTGCACCCTAATATCATGTCCTGATACCCAATGCTGGTATCTATATCCATCACTGCATTTCATTTGTCTATTAAAATGATCAAAAATAAATAAATAAATAAATAAACACAATAAAAATAAAAAAAGACATTCATGTTTTTTCCTCTCCTGTCTCCATGCATTGTTTGATTACCATCTCGTATAATCAGGACATGGCTTGCATCAAGCCTCGCCATTCATCCTGGCATGTTGTTTTTCCCCTCCTTTGTGCATTGATGTTTAGGGTAACACTCTGGTGGTAGCTCTTCTATACAGTTTGTACCTGATCTGCACTGGGTTTGGAAAAGTGACTGTCGGCTAAGATCACAACCGTTTTCAACAATGTACTGCTTTGTAACACATTCACTGTAGTCATTCAGTTGCAGTCTTTCATTTTGTTTTATGCCAATGTTCTAGGTTTTCATATAACCCCTGTTATTTATCTTGAACTGTTTAGAACTGCTAATGAAAATTTCTATGCAATACATTTGAATAATCGTTTGTACATCAGACTTATTATGTAGTTCCAGTCATAAATACAAGGAAGATTTGTAACTTTAAATTTATTGAGAAAAAACTTGCAATACTTTCAATTTTGTTTTTTTTTCAATCATTTTTGCAAAATACACCAGCAATATGGGAAAATAAGATAACTGTTTTACCCACAATTTACAATTGTTTGAGTATATATATATATATATATATGTATTTATATATGTATGTGTGTGTGTGTGTGTGTGAGAGAGAGAGAGATAGAGAAATAGGGATTGAATGAATGTGCATTCACGTATAGAGCGATAGTGAGACAGAAAATGGAACAGATACATAGATAGCAGGTAGTAGATGAAAAAACAGCTAATACTGCAGTTCATTTATTTATTTCATTTTGTTTTGAATGAGTTACATTTGATGGCCATAGCATGCTGTAAGACAATATCGTGTGTATATGGGATCACTATGGAATATCGAAATTCCACAGTCCCGAGACTCAAAATCCCGAGGACCAGAATCTTGAGATTGCGGAATCTCGAACATTAAAAAAAAAAAAAGTAAAACATCCAACAAACTATTCTAAGTTGTATGCAGGGGGGCAAGCCCCCCTGCACCCCCAACACCCCCTGCAACTTATTAATATACATATTTAAATCAGAAGCCATATTTAAGTCCATGGAACGGGTAGCTCTAGACTGATTTGATTTATGGATATGCAGTAAGTTCATTAGGTTTGGGTTTTGATTGCTCTGTAGGCCAGGCATAAGTCTCCCCTAAGAAGTCTATATGATACGGAGTATACTGACAGGGATTTTAGTTTGTCCATGTAAGGCATATACTGTAGGCCCTTGATCTTCCTTATCAGGTACCTCTGACGTCTCTCTAATGGCTGCAGATGCTTTGTAAGGTACATGCTGAATGGGGAGTTATACTCAATTGTGGGCCGGATAAGTGCCAGGTATGGTGGGGGGGGTTATAACCTCCTTTACTCTTGAGACAATGCTTTTACTAATCAAGTGTGCTACACAGAATACTTTCCTAACTCTGGTACACACATGGTGGTCAAAGTTAAGGTCGCAGTCAACCTGTGATCCCAGGTCCCTTACTGCTTCATGGGTACTTAGGGTATTGTTGTGGATTTGATAGTGTGAAGCAACATTGTGCTGAAGGGAATGATGATGCATTTCTTTGCATTCAGTTTGAGATCGTGACTACTACACCAGTTATTGATCTGCATGAGACCGTCCTAGAGTATAATGACATCATTTGTGGATTCAATGATTGCACCTAGTTTGCAGTCATCTGCAGACTTGGTCAGCCACAACCCCTTAGTTTTGACCTGAACTTCTGAGAAGTATATACTGAACAGTAGGAGGCTCAGCACTAACCCCTGTGGCACCCCACTAGTAACGGGTCTGCTGGTTAATGTGGAGTCACCAACTTTGATAGAGTTTGTCTGGTTTGTGAACCAGTTGGCAACCCATCTTACAATGAAGGGGTTTACATTCCGTATGCTAAGTTTATCGATAACGCCTGAATGTGGGATTGTGTCAAAAGCCTTTGCCAGGTCATGGTGTGCTGTGTGCACAGATTTGCCCTCATCAATGGCTTTGGTCACACTTTCAAAGAAATCCACCAGATTTAACATGCAGGATTTGCCCTTCACAAAGCCGAATTGGGTAGGATCCAGGGTTTGGAGCTGACCTATGTTTTTATTTATGAGGTCCATAATGATACGTTCCATGGCCTTACAGATGAGGCTGGTCAGGCCTATGAGTCTATAATTCCGCAGGTTTGTTGCTAACGTAGTGACCGGGAATAACTGTAGCTGTTGTCCATTCCGCAGCAACAAAGCCTATGGTTAGGCTATGATTGAAAAGGGTACTTAGAGATGATGCAGTTCATGCTTTCACCTGTTTAGAAGACAGCCTGGGATATCATCTGATCCCATAGAGGCTGTGTTTTTGCCTTGGAAAGAGCTTTGAGGACCTGCTCTTCAGAAATGTAAGGTGATGGGGAAGTTTAGGGGAGGACTTGTTGTAAGTTAGGAGGGTATAAGGGAGTGAAATTTTCTCCAAACCTATCCCACTAGCAGGTTTGCTATCTCTGTGGGGTTAGTGTGTGTGATACTGTTGGCTACTAGTTTTGCACATGCTTGGGTCCTACCCTTTAGATTACATACATAGCTTTAAAAGGCCTTACAGTTATCCTTGGCAGTACTTGAGAGGTTTCCCTCAAAGGAGCTCTAGGAGGACTTGACAAGTTGTCTTACTTGCCAGTTAGGCAAAGGGTACTTTTCTATTGTTGGGGTCTTGCCTTTGTTTTCTTGGAGAAAAACCTTTTGCACTTATTTTAGACTTTGTGGATGCTGGATGTCCACTATGGCAGCTTTTTATTGCTTGGGGCTCTGGCTTTGATTCTTTCTACTACAGCTGAGTTTATACACTTTTGCAAGTGATTGTACAGGGCTTTAGTGTAAGCTTCAGTGTAGTTACCACTTTCAGCTTGGGTTGGGGATTGGAATGCATTTATACCTTCACTAGTAGGGTAGGGTTTGCCTTGGTGAACTTTTTTAATCTGATTTCACCCTTTGTGAGTTCTAGTGTTAGTGTCATTTCGAAGCTGACTGATTTGTGGTCAGTTTTAACTAATGAGGGTTCAACAGTTGCAGCAGGGCATCTGCTTGACATGTTGGTGAGGGCCAGGTCTAAAATGTTTGTTCCTCTTGTCGGGGTATGGATAATTTTTTCCAGGGCATTTAAACTTACAAAGTCAAGGAACTGTTGTGCTAGCGAGTTTGGGGTAGAGTAAGTTTCAAAGTTGATGGTAGGATAATTGAAATACCCCATAATCAGTGTGTTTGGTAAAATTTTAAATGTATTCAGTTTAGTTAAATAGGCTTCATGGGTCTCATGACCCATGGAGGGGGATCTATAACTGGCTAGGACTTGAAGGGGGTCCTACTCACCATAACGTAACCTGGAGTAACTCCAAGGAGATGTCCAGTGTAACTAGAGGCGAGGTGAATTTCTCTCTATTATAGATTAAAACACTGCCTCCTTTGGTTTTCACACATTCATTTTGTAGTCTAAATGTGTGGAAGGCATTGTAGCCTTGCAGGGAATGGGTACTCTCTGAGGCCTTAAACCAGGTTTCTGTGACTGTACAGACATCGACATCTACTAGTGATAGAAGTGCCTCCAGAGAGTGCAGTTTTTGGTCTAAGCTCCTAACATTTAGCAGCATGACCCTTTGTTGCTCAGATTGGTTAATTTCACATCAGCAATGTTGCTTTTGTGACCATGCCTAAAAAATTCACTGTGGGGGAGGCAAGATCCTTTGCCAGCAGCCAAAAGCCTAGGGGTGTCAGGTGCAAACCATCTCTGGCAAAGCAGCAAGGTTTGTCAATCATGGCTTCCCAGAAACTAAGCCAATTATTGAAATCAATATATATATATATATATATATATATATATATATATGTGTGTGTGTGTGTGTGTGTGTGTGTGTGTGTGTGTGTGTGTATAAACACATATAGATATATAGAGGTGCAACTTGTAACTAAAATGACTGAAACAACATAAGAACAACACCAATATCTAAGTACACAGAAAATCTATGAAAAACTCTGACAACACACTGAAACAGTGTGTGCACTGGGCAGCGCCAGTTAGCTAAGGTTAAACTATTCCTGACTCCATGAAGTCTACTCTTCAGTTTTTTCCTTGGAACTAGACAAACCTTCAACTTTAGCACTCAAACCATTCATTTTACAGCCCAGCACTTGCTTAAAACTCATAACAATCACTAAATACCCCTAGCACTAGCCCCCCTTATACTATGCAGAAGGAGAAGGCTCTCTATTCGTCCCCACCATTCAATCAGAAAAACAGCTCACTCCACCTATTCAGGCATGTCCAAAGGGCAGTTTCTGGTGTACTCTCCAGTCCAACTGGTGAATCTGGGCATTTTGAGGCAATGTTACAACAGCCTCATGTACACAGACAACCCTTTCCTCCTACCACCAAACACTAATATATGCGAGAGATGCATTTATACACCTAAGACTGGAGACAAAGCTCTCTCAACCCTAGACTGTAACTGACTGTCAAGAGGAGAAGGGTAATACTTGCAACACACCACCAGTCTCACATAGACCTAACAAACCAACACAGGCAAATAACACACATAAATACACAAAAACATACTCGGAGGCTCTAAATAAAAATCTGCAAAAGCAACAGAGACCTCCAAAGCAGAGATCCAAGCAACCTCCACAACCCATCACCAACCATGAAACACATACTTCACATAATCAGTGTGGCATGCAATCACAGCCCTTAAGGCAAAATAACATACCCAACACACTAGTGATAGGCGACTCTATTGTCAGGCACACTGATGTCCTGCTAACTAGGCTGGACAAGGAGAGGGTTACAGTTAGCTGCCTGTCAGGTGCCAGGATCTGCCACATAACACAAGAACTCAGGTCACTCCAGAACAAGTACAAATACGACTCTGTCACTGTACATGTTGGTGTGAATGACCTGAGATGTACCTCCCTGGACTACATGAAAAGAGACATGGAAGAGCTCTCTGATCATGTAGTCCAGGCAGGTATGACCATGACCCTGAGTAGCATCCTGCCCTCACCAAGAATGATGCCACAGTATAAAGAAAAAATTATCAACTTCAACAATTGGCTAAGTTTCTGGTGTCATTCAAAGGGGATGCAGTATCTGTCTGCCTGGGATGATGTGCTTGACAAGCCACGTTGCTTCACAAGAGATGGCTTGCACTTGCCACCCTTAGGCTTTCAAATACTGGCTAAGGCTCTTGCTGCCCCCATAGTGCCTTTTTTAGGCAAGGCTCAAAAGACAAACCCACCTTCATAAATAGCACAAGTAACCAAAAACTGAGAGTAATGCTACTCAACACTAGAAGTCTAAACTTCAAAATGCATGCACTCAAGGCACTCCTCAGTATGGAGAACATCAATATCTGTGCAGTAACAGAAACCTGGTTTAAGGCTCCATAGAGCACCCCAGCACTACCAGGCTATAACTCACACCATACCTTTCGGCAGGGGTGTAGCCATATTCATCAAGGATACTTACACCTCCAGGTTAGTGGCGCAGCACGATGCATCAGAGATCATCCAAGTGCAACTAACAATGGGCAAAACTGCAATCCAAATTGTAGCTTGCCACAGATCACCCACCATGACCCAGGACCCCCATTCCACATTTCTGGAGACACTGGGAAATATGAAGGTTCTACCAAACACCCAAATACTTGGTGATTTCAACTACCCAAACATTAACTGGGAGAACTGCTCAAGTACTTATTCCCTTGCCCAACGCTTCCTAGAATTTATAAACTCAAAGGCCCTGGATCAACTGGTCAACACCCCCACCAGAGGGAACAACATATTGGACCTGATCATCACCAACATGGGTGACCGGTGTTCCACACCTGATGTCAACCCCTTGCTGGTTAAATCAGACCATAGACCAATCACTCTGGATATTCACATTCTGCCCCCAACTCCAATCAAGGAAACCACCATGAAAAACTTTTCAAAAGAAAACTTCACATTGCTTAATTCTGAGGAGGAAAGGGTCACAGCCCCCACGCCAATGGACACTGCTGTCCAAGCTGCTGAAACCTATACAAAGGCACTCTATGATCATCTGCAGGAATGCATGGATTATACTATCCAAAGTAAAACTAAGACTCACTCCTCCAAGAAAAGGAAACCAGTCTGATGGACCCCTGCCATAAACAGGCTCTACAATAGAAGGAGGAAACTAGTACAGATAAGAGCAAAATCCCTAGAAGGAAAGACATCCCTGATCAGTATCAGCAAGAAACTACGATCCCTCATTAAATCATCCAAGGCTAGCTTCGAAAGTAAAATTGCCAAGGACTCCAAAGATAACCACAAAGCGTTCTTTAGCTATGTCAAGAACTTAAGTGGAAACTCTCAGATCTGCTCTCTGAGTTGGTGCAGAATGGCACAAAATACACTGAAGTGACTGATATTGCCAACATTTTGGCAGACAGGTTCAGTGCAAACTTCACACCCCTCTCCACCCCCTAAAGGGCCCATAACCATACCAGAAGAATGTAAGGCCTCAGCAATCACTGACACACAGGTTAAATCAGCCCTATCCAAAGCCAAGAACACAACCTCAATGGGACCGGACAGTGTTCCAGGCTGTGTCTTACAAGAGCTCCAAAATGAACTAACCCCCTCACCTAAACACACTGTTCAAACTCAGCCTCTCTGCAGGCTACTTACCCACAGAGTAGTGCACAGCAACAGTTATCCCACTCCACAAAGGTGGTGCCACAATGGACCCTGGGAACTATCGCCCTATAAGCCTGACAAGCCTGGTTTTCAAGGCTATGGAGCGCATCGTCATGGAACTCATTAACAAAGACATTGGGAACCTCCAAACTTTGGACCCCACCCAGTTTGGCTTTGCTAAGGGCAGATCATGAATCCTAAACCTGGTGGACTTCTTTGAGATAGTTACTAAGGCATTAGATGAGGGTAAGGAGGTCCACACAGCCTACCTAGACCTCGCAAAGGCTTTTGATACCATTTCCCATTATGGTATTATAGACAAACTCACCAACCTAAACATTAACCCCTACTTCACGAGATGGGTTGCAAATTGGCTCACGGACAAAACCCACACAGTGAGAGTTGCAGACTCTAGGTCTGAGTCTAAACCGGTTACAAGTGGCATCCCCCAGGGCTCAGTCCTAGGACCCCTCCTGTTCGGTATATACTTCCCATAGGTACAGGCAAGCACAGGAGGACTTTGGCTGACCAAGTTCAAAGACGACTGCAAACTAGGGGCCATAATTGATTCTCCGGCTGATACAGACACCCTCCAGTAGGGGCTCACTGAGATGGATACCTGTTGTCAAACTCATGGCCTCAAGCTGAATGCCAAAAAGTGCATAGTCATCCCCTTTGGAAAAAACAAAGTGCCTGCAAACTACCACATATGTGGTAGTCCCCTAAATGCAGAAAAAGTAATAAGGGATCTGAGGACCCAAGTAGATAGCAATCTCTCCTTTGATAATCATATTGCCAAAGTGGTTAGAAAATCCTTCTATGTGGCCCACCTAACCTCAAAAGGGTTCGCATCCAGAACAAAGGAGGTTATTGTGCCTCTCTACTCATCACTTATTAGACCCATTATAGAATACAACGCCCCATTTGGGATGTACCTTGCAAGACACCTGCAACAGCTGGAAAGGCCACAAATGTACCTCACCAAGATGATTACTGGCCTCAAACAGATAACCTATGCAGCCCAACTAAAGAAACTCCAGCTGTACTCGGTTGCATACCGCTTACTCAGAGGTGATCTCTGCTTGACATACAAGGCCATGTCCAACCCAGAATTGACAACTTAAACAGCGCATATACGAGCATTTTTATGCTATATCTAAAAGTACGGTTACCAATGCCCTGGCTAGACACATTAATGAATTTAATTCTCACAGATTTCAATTTACTGTAGTGCAACAAGTTATTCCTAATCCTAGGGGTGGTCCTTGGCAATTAAAACTAGAGGAACAGGAACTTATTTGGCAACTTAGAACAAATGCTTATGTTCATCCTGGAATAATTGACGTTTCTTCTATCAAATGTTTACTTAGGTTAAAAGCTTTGAAATGTTAAATGATTTTGTGATCTTTTGAATTAATATAGTTTATTTTTATTCTTACTTGTGTTTTTATCTAAAATATTTAGTATGTTTTTTTTTCCATAGTGTTGTTAGTTTTGCACATAGTTTTTAATATAGATTAGTAGGACACAATGGTGCTCTTTAAGATGTCATTATATTAATTGGTTAATTACTTGATTGACTTGATTATAAAATATGGCTGTTGGTTTTATGTAATTGTCTGAGGAAGTGCACTCATGGGAGGTGCATGAAAGCGCTTATATTACAATAAATTTGTTGGGTATTCGTGGACTTTGTCAGTGGTTTTACTTCTTGGTTCCTTTATCTTGTTTGCTGTTTTCTTTGTTCTTCTTCCTTATATGACTAATTACATCTGGCAAGTTTCTTAAAATACTATGAATGATTTCTGGTACATGACGGCCTTGTTTTGCTTATTCAATGATAAGCCTAACAAGAGAGGAGGAAGAAGGAGAATAATATTTTGTAACTTCCTTACAATGACTTATACAAAACTTATTCAAGAAGAAAATTAATTTTAGTGATTTGCTCTTAAAAAATAAATAATAATAACTCTTGCTTTCATGTTACAAATGTGTTACTATGTAAACATCTCCTTCATTTTTTCTCAAAAATGATTTTAGAACAGTTAGATAGTTCTATAAGGAGAGATTATATACAGTCCCCTGGATTCAATAAACTCTGTGGAGGCTTCAGGCAGAGCCAACATGGAGTTTACATGTTTGCACATGCTCAATGCATATTAATGAGGTGTGGCTTGCCTAAGCTACATTTCTCGCAAAAGTGCTGCTGGCTGTGAAACCTCATAAGCGAACACGGATAGCATTTCCTTGTAAAGGAGAGCATCTAAGGTGTACAGATTTGCAGGGAATGCCACAATGATCAGCAGGGGTTTTACAAATAGCTGTCATTCTGTTAGTGTAACACATCTGCACAGAGACCAACTTAATGAAAGAACATAACCAGTAGCACGGACATATTTGGCATAGATGCCGCATAGAAATGTGTTACAATGTAACACTCACAAATTCTTAGAGTGACAAATGTGGGCAAAGCCATAATAAAGGGGGGATAAAGGGCCAGGAAAAGGGACAGATTTTTAAAACTGCACTGACAAACTTAGGAAGAATATATAGGCTGTACATTAGCATTAACTTTCTGAAGAGCATGAAATTTGAAACTGCGATGTCAGTCATCAGATTTTGACTGCATTCTACAATGACATGCCAAAGGATTGCTAGGAAAAATAATGTTATGAGGAAAAGATCATAAATATCAGACAAAAACTAGACATCCTGCATAGATCAGGACAGTTGAGAGCTATGCTCTCAAATGTATGTAATATTCAGTCACATCAGTCCAGAGATCATCCCAGTGTGATATGGCAGGAAGCCACATATTTGTTAAGGAAAACATCTGGACATCTTGGTTATATCTGGACATTTGAGAGGTACAAATGTGAAGTATATGGTCCAAACACAGTACAGAACAGTGTATTTACACTGCAGAGTATTATGATATCCCATTCCTGGCATTCTGTACTGTAGCTGTGTTAATGATCTGTAACAGGACATGGGACTGCCATGTAAAATGATCACCCAGGGGAAGTGTGTGTATTGAATAGGGACACGTGGATGAATTGTAGGAATGAACACAGAGAAAGAGTACAGGTGAACAACCGCATGTTCAGCAGAGGAGGGCATGTTAATGGAAGATGGTTGTTGCAGCAATGTACAGTGAAAATGTGCAGTCTATGACTGTCAAACAAGGTGACATAAAAATGGGGTGGATGTCTGTGGGAGATAAGCATCCTGACATGAATAATGCAGAGGACATCTATCAGGGATCTGGCATACAACTGGGGTAGAGTGCATATTGGGAAGCTGTGCAAAATGGTATACCTGAATAAGAATGTACTCTCTTCAGAGGTCTCCAGCAAGGTAGCCACAGGTAAGCGATCATGGCAAACATTACAAGAGCCAACCACAATCATGGACAATATCAGAATAATACCACCACTAATCCCATGCCTCTGATGTAACATATATGAAGTGGAGTGATAACAGATGAGCCTGCATGCACACACTTGACAAATGTTATGATACATCCAGACTTTATGAGGGTAACCACACATACTGTCCTGGTACTGTAATGAATGCAGGAGGTGCTAGGAAGGACACTTCTATACCTGTATGTGACAGTATGGTCAATAACAGGCTATTTTCCTTGTGTGCATGACAAATATCTATGGCACATTCCATGCTGTCACAAATTATATACATGTTATTAATGTTGTCAAACATCAATGCATGCAGTGTGTGCATAAGTTGAACAGGTAGCACACATACAACTGGTGTAACAACTCCCTAAGACCAACAACACTGCATCAGTTGACCTAGACAGTATCCCAGGATGCTTTCTAAATAGCATGAAACATGATCTATCAGGTCCTCTGGAATTGCTATTTAACTGTAGCCTCCAAACAGGCTCCATGCATCATGAATGTAGAACAGCAACAGCCATCCATTGCACAAAAGTGGCCTACCTAAAGAACATGGAAACTACAGACACATAAGTCTCATTAGTCTTATATGTAATGCCTGGAAAGAAATATCATGGAAATGATCAATAATGATATTGTAAACTTCCAGACACTATACCTAACCCAGTTTGGTTTTGTCAAGGGCAGGATATGCCTACTCAACCTGGTGGACTTTTTTGAGAAGGTCACCTATGAGATGGTTGAGGGCAAAATGGTTCACACTGCCTACCTTCACCTGGCCAAGCCATTTGAAACAATACCCTATTCAGGCATTGTTGATAAACTCAAGAGGTTAGGTACAAACCCATATGCCACCCAGTGGATAGCCAACTGCCTTAGAGACAGGACCAATGAAGTTACAATTGGGGAGTACATCTCTAAAAAGAGGTCAGTTACAAGTGGAGTCCCTCAGGGATCTATCCTTGGGCCACTCCTTTTTGGAACTTACTTCTCTGAAATCAAGGCCAGTGCCAATGGTCTCTGGCTGACTACATTTGCATATGATTGCAAATTAGGAGCTGTCATTGAATCCAACAGTGACGCAAATGTTCTCCAAGAAGGGCTGACACAGACAAACAACTGGAGTCAGAGCCATGGGCTGCAGGTAAGTGACAAGAAATGCATAATGGTATCCATCAGGAAATAATCCATCCCTGGTAACTATCATATTGACAACACACCTCTTAGATTTGACCCAGTAGTTATGGACACGCATAGACAGTAATCTAGCCTTTGATCATCACGTGTCTACAGTAGTGAGGAAATCATTCTATGTTGTGCAACTTATAAATGAAGGTATGGCATCTAGGTCCAAGGAAGTCATTGTTCCACTGTATTCCCCATTCATCAGACCTATAACTGAGTACAGTGCACCCTTTACTATGTACCTAACCAGGCATATCTTACAACTGGAATGTCCACAGAAGTTCCTCACTAACAGAATAGTAGGGTGAAATAAAATGTGCTATGCAGACTGGCTCAAGGCCCTATCTCTGTATTCTGTCTCCTACAGGCTTTTGATGGAAGAGCTATACCTGGCATTCAGGGCATTGTGAGACCCCACTGTGATGGACCTCCTGCATATCCACAAAACAAACAGCAGCAGAATTACCTGTTCTAAAGACGTAAACCTTGGCTGTGATATAAATAGGACCTGCTGGAGAAACAGGTATGTATCCCAGAGACTACCCTATCTCTGGAACAGGCTCCCCATCCATGTGAAGCAGAGTTCCTCCCTAACCCAACTCAAGTTCAACTGGGACAACTGGATGGGGAACAGGAAATTCATCCCTGTTTTGGCAACTATGTCTTTAATGGACGCAGTCAACCTGTGAATAGTTCATCTCCCAGGCCTCTGCTTGTAAATATTTCATCTCTGAAGCCCCTGCTTACACTTATCAAGGGTACCAGAACTTGTCAGAGATTTGGGATGCATGGCTTGGCTTAAAAAGTGCCTGGTGATCATTAGCCTAGTAAACACATATGAAGCTATTGCTGTTCTGCACCATCAGAGAGTCATGTATATTCCCCAAAAAGAATACATAGGTATGGCCAGTAAGCTGTGTGACAACACACTGTGAAAAAGGTTTTACACTTCTGATAAACATTACTGGAAGATGTGTAGGAAGGTACATGAAGAAGAGTGCATTGTACACAGTTATTGGTGTGATGAATTCTTGGAACTATGATGTTATTATGGCCTCTGATGCACATGTCCTTCATATACCCAGGACTTGTTTTACATTCAAGGGAGTAGTCAGCACTGTGACCATATGCTGGTGGATGTACCACTTACCCTCTACCCCATGACACAGGTTACATACCTATAGGTCTGATTATAAGGTGTGATGTCCATATTACAAATGCCTGGTGTGTCTCTTTCCTGATTCAACAAATTCCTCCATGTATCTCATCAATGCATGTGTTGTCTTGGCTGTGGCTCTCTATAATGTGAAGTAACAGCTCACACACATTTGACTGAAGTGAGAATAGTATCCTTATCTATCTAAGTACACCAAGCACAGAACACAGTCCTTTACAAAAGCACCATAGCTCAAGTCTGACTTGGAGTGTGTCAGAAAACACTATAGCTAATGACATCAGCAATATCTGTTGAAGAGAAGATAACAGTGTTCCACATGCTGGTGTAAAATGCTGTCAGTAATGTCAAGCAACATCTTACTCACACACACACACGCACACACATGCACACCCACACACCTACACACACACACACACACACACACACACACACACACACACACACACACACACACACACACACACACACACACACACACACACAGTCGACTGCAGTGAGAGTAGTACTCCTACCTAAGTACACATAATGGTCTATGTAATGTCAAGCAACAGCTCACACATACAGTTGACTGCAGTGAGACTAGGACCCCTACCTGTCAAAATACACAGGCTACAGAACACAGTACTTAATGCCAGCAGCACAATTTATAGATGAGTGTAGGTGAACTTATAGCAGATGACATCAGTAGGCCAGGTAGGAGTCAAGAGTTTGGGAAGGCTGTATGAAACGAATGTTGGAAGCATGAGCAAGTATCAAAATATTGGCAATGCATGTAATTGCAGATGTAGCTGTAGGATACACATGTCTGCTCTGCTGTCTAGACACAGACATAGAGGCCCACACACACAGTTGACTACAGTGAGAACAGAACCCTTACCTGTCTATGTACACAGGCTACAGAACACAAGCCTTAACACAAGCGCCGTAACTCAAGCCTGAGTGATAAAGGAGTGCAGGTGAACTTATAGTAGATGACATCAGTAGGCCAGGTGGGAGATAACATTTTGGGAGACCTGTATGAAATGGATGTGTAGGCAGGGCAAGTATCAAAATGTTATCAATCCATATAATTGGAGAAGTAACTGTAGGATACACTGACCTGCTCTGCTGTCTAGACAAACACACACACACACACACACACACACACACACACACACACACACACACACACACACACACACACACACATGCACACACGCACACACGCACACACACACACACACACACACACACACACACACACACACACACACACACACACATTCGCGTGCAAGCACATGCATGCGCACAGTCAACTGCAGTGAGAACAGAACCTCTAGCTATCTAAGTACACAGACTACAGAATACAGTACTTAATGCAATCATCACAGCTCAACTCCAATTTATAAACAGGAGTGCTGGTGAACTTGTAGTAGATGACATCAGCAGGCCATGTGGGAGTCAAGAGATTGGGGGGCCTGTATGAAATGGATGTGTACACATGAGCAAGTATCAAAATACTGCCCATCTATGTAACTAGTGAAGTACTAGCATGAACAATAAACAAACCAGAAAATTTAAAACACAGAAGCTGAATCCATGGAGCAATTTATTAATACAGCATAAAACATTATACACGATAAGTGCTTTCATCTACCAAGTAGTAGACTTCTTCAGAGAAATGCAAAAATCATTCAGAGCAATAAATAGATTCCCTGCAAATCATGTGGTTAAAAACATTTTTTTTTAATTTAAAAGCACAGGATGTTTCCTAAGATTTATCAGGATCCACTATAAATAACAATGCATTACATCAGATGCCCATTGGTGTTATAAATCAGAACCTCTATCCAGGACTTTCATGATATTATCAATATCAGTAGGATTTTAAAGATGAGGGCATTTGTGAGGTAGTTAAAAGTTTATACAATAACACTACTCTTTTGCTGCATATATACCACATGCCCCCCTCATCCTTTCCAATCTAGTGGCATGAGTCCAAACATTGCACTCCCTCTCCCCCCTCTCCATTGCAGACAGAACAAAATACCATTATGAATGCAAGTCTTGCCCATTTTCTTTCAGCTTTTAAGCCTTACAAGTACTCTCTGTAGTTGATACTTACAGATCTGTGGGATGTCCTCCATCCTAAATTTCTTGATCCATGCATTAAGGGGACCCCTATTCCTCTGACATATGTCACTAAAGTGGTGTTTACATTGGTCACCAGTGAGACAGATACTGGTGGCACTTGTCATAGCCCAGGCCAAACTATCTCAAGCCTCTGCAAGACTCAGAATAGTCACCCTGCAGCAACCTGGAACTGTAGTGTTTCACTAGGAGTCCAGCAAAAATCTTGAACTCCTGTACACCCCATCTCTGAGCCCTAAATCTCAGACTTTGTACACGAATGTTTGCCATATGTATCATGGATGAAGAGCAATGGTGACCGCTGGTTTCCTACCAGTTGTAGTTATCATATTTACTGGGAGTGTACATGCTGTTTGAAACTGTTGTGCACTGCACATCATTGTGAAAACATGGTGTGTAATGGTAAGTGGTGTAAAACAGGGGCAGGCAATGCAATTTCAAGGTACTTGATGCACAGGCAGTTGTGTATGTGGGTCTACTTTATGCGAAAGTGTAAAACCGCGAATACATATGGATTGAACCATATGCAATGAAAGTGCAAGCCATCGAAAAGTGCTATCTTGGAGTTGGTATATTTAAGTAGTAGGGGGTGTGGGGGGTGCAGGGGGGCTTGCCCCCCTGCCTACATCTTTTTTTTCTGTGTATTTTTTTTTCTTTATTAACTTTAGAATATTTAAGAGTTCGATGCTTATGTGACGATCTTTATGCATTCGAACTTTTGAACGTTTGAGTTAATAAAGTAGACCCCGTGTATGTGTGTTTGACAAATGTGAAGGTCATTACAGTCCAGAAAGTGGAAATATACTTACAGGAATGTAGTACACAGTATACCCACAATCATACATTTGATAGTAAATGTGATAATATATAGATAAAGAAATAAAGAAATAATTGACACAATATTAGTGTCTCAGCCCTCATACATATAAATAATATCAGCTACACTATGTCAAGTGTTATAAGTGAAAGTTATTAAAATAGGAAGTGGAACAACTGTAAAAGTGTATGTAATATGCTGTATTTGAACCCAGGACCATGTGTATGGCAGTCCTACACTTACACCTTTTGTCACAAAACAGTTAAGAAAGTACTTGTCTGTGTTGCAGCTCATTGCAATAAACTGCAATGTCAAAACAGTAAAATAAAGGTTTCCCACCCTGTGCTAGCACCCAGGACCATGTGTACTCCAGCCCTATATTTACACCTGATGCCACAGGATTAGTTACATGAGATTGCCTATTTTACTATTCATTCTTAAAGTATTGTTGTTAACTGTCATGCAGCATCACTTAGAGGGTTTGAGCAATGCCCAATAGTATTAATTGAATGCATCCGGTTTCTATTTTTGGCTGTCTGGGTCCTGTCTGCTTCTGGGCTCCAGTCTGTTGCACTTTACACACACCAGATAAATACAGCCAGACCTGACATTCATTTTCCTCTGTTTCCTGTGTTTGCACTGAGCGGTGCAGTGAGCAAACATGGGAAAAGGAAAAACATTTTTTAAAAAGTGAGAGAAAAGGATTCAAACCCAGTACCATCTGGTCCCAAAAACAAAAGTACCACTTAATTAACACTTGCTGCCACAGAGTCAGTTAAGTAGCAGGTATATTCCAGAGACTCACTACTAACTGTCAGACTTTAGCATCCCCATTTGTTTCTTTACTGCATTATTGCATGATGATGTACATCACACACCATCACGCACCAACAGTAAAGCAAACGTAGTTAAAAGTATTAGATACAGCTGTGTTCAAACCCAGCACCATCTTGCTCCAAAAAGGAATGTATCACTGCATTAACAGTATAACTGCTACCACAGAGTGAATTAAGTATCAGGTGTATTCCAGAGACTCAGTACTAACTGTCATACTTTAGCAATGCTGCCACTGGAAGAGTTGCATGGCATTCCCTTATGTACTAATCATTCTAAAGGTCTCCCTTTCACCTGTGGCACAACACTGTGCAAACAAGATAAGCACAGCCAAACCTTCCATTTATTCCTTCATTGCCCATGATTGTACCACATGACATCACATAAACAATGGCCAAAACATTATAAAATAATAAAAAAAAAAACTGACAGAGAAAACATAGTTTGCACAAATAAAGAGGAGGGTGCATGTTAATGAAATGGAACCTGTGAATTGCGTACTGCTTACCTGCATTTCCAACCTTGACATACATACATGTAACACTAGTCTAGCCTGACATACTCATCTGATGTAAGCATTCACAGTTGCCATCCATACATGAAGGGATTGTTTGCACAATATTTACATCTGCTACACAGAGCCAAGGATTTAGGATTCAGCAAATCTAATGAGTTCAGACCTCATTTGTATATTCAACATACTGACAGCTCTGAATCCACACCGGAAAGCAACCATGTAGCTAGGGAAACTGAAGGCGAGCCAAACCATATATGTGTTGAAAACAGAGGAGTACTGATTTTTAGATTATATGCCTGCATTTCATCAGCTACATATTGCATATGCTGACATGTAACTATGAATAGTCTGTTTAATGTTGTTTTATAATTATTTTGATTAGCACACACCTTTACACTTTTATCTTTCTGCATTACTTACAAGTGTACTGTTCATTAGGATTAGTGGAGCAAAGCTACATTTATGTTATTGCACACAAAGGATTTATGTTGCTATTGTTACTCTCCTTTTGTTGCATTCAGCCTACTGTCATATGTTAAGGTCAGTGTTGTACAGATCTCACACATTTTACTTATTATTCTGTCTGTGTAGACACTTTTCTATGGCTGTATTCCAAAAGTTTTGGAATTCACGGGGAGCACCAGCATGTAGTCTACACAGTTGTTTTATAGCTTGATGAATAGCTCCAACCTGTTGTCTTGGTTAATTAGTATGCAATTCAGTTGCTTATGTAGTAATTAGCATGCCACAGTGTTTACCTTGTTTGTGGGGGGGGGGGGGGTGCACTGCTACATAAAAGTTTCCACTCCCTTGTGCGCATCCTGCCTTGATGTACACATGGTAGAAAACCACTATGTAGGGCTTATTGAATCCCTTTCCTGAGTAAGGATTGACTGAACTATGTGCATAAATTACATGAAGACTGATTCTCTTGTTGTCATGAACTTTTGAACTACAGGAATGTTTACAGTAAATCAACCATTATTTCCAATATTACATGCATGCATACTGTGATTTGAAAACGCAACATAACACTGTTTAATCCTAACTGCTATATGCCAAGATTTCATGTTATCTCAGTGCAGAGCTTCAACATCCAGTACGGAGTAAAAATTAACTGGTGAATTACAGCTCAGGGAATCCTGCAAAATAACCTCAGAGAGGGCTAAATGTAGTAAAGGACTCAACAAATTGTATTCTTGTACCTCAGAGTCAGGAAGAGAATAAATTATGGGGAATAACACTAGTTTGTAAATACACTCTTCAAAGATATGCCCAGTGTTTTGCCATAAATTTTAATTGAGCTAGGACTACTATGTAACAGATTTCTAAAATTGAAGATAGAGGACAATCTTTCCTGGTATTCCTAGTTAAAAATAAAGGTACAGTCAAGGACATAAATATGTTCAATATCTATGTATTATTGTTTCAAAGGGATATTTCTAGAAATATTGATTTTACTCATTAAAGGGGCCTCAAAAGGCTAGTGAAAATGAAAAAAAAATGCCGTATTATCTCTGTCAAAAATCACAGACAGGGCCCTGGTCTGTTTGGATTTCTTCCATTTGTTACTGTTTTTATAACAGGCCTTATAAAATATTTTTAATTATTTTATTGATAGATAAAGCCATATCCATAATAGGAATTTTAATTTTTTACAATCAGATATGTTTTATTTATGCTCTGCTTGGGGCATTGGTCACTGCTAGTATTCTAAATCTTAAATATTGGCTCCTATCAGTCAGATATTATCTTGCACCTCCACAAGAAAAAAAAATCCCATTTCACAAGGCTCTATTTATCCACCTGTCCCCTCTAAAAAATGTATTTAAATCTCACAATTCTTTTACAATTTCAGAACATCTCTCTTAAGTAAGTATTATTGTCAATTTATCTAGATGTCATTTTTGCACTAAGATGAGGAGTATCAATCAGCAAAGCTAAACAAAGCTCTATATGTCTAACTTAATTAATTTATTTCATAACCTGATATTATATATTGTAATGTTTCATTGTACTGCATACCTTTGTAAAGCCAAAAATCCTGTGCTTTAAGTTGTGAATAAGAATATGCAATAGGTTTTATCAATGGTTTGCATGATACTAAAGACAGAAAACAAAACATGTTGCTTGATGAATGAACTTGCACTGAGAGTTAATCTTTTGGAATTGGACCCTTGCTCTCAGTGTAAGTGACCATATGCACTGAGAGAAGTTGTGTTAGAATATGGCCCCTGTGTAAACCTATTTTCGACAGGCCTTACACTAAAATAATTCACTTATACTGAGAGCAAGCCTTTTGTAATGAAGGCAGACTTGCACTGAAAACACCTATTTTGGAATATGCTCCAAATCTTTTGAAATCAGGTTCTATTTTTCATCCATCAAGCAACATGTTTTTGTTGGAATATGGACCACAGTATAAGCCTGCTTACAGATAGCCCTTGCAATGAAATAAGTTGTTTACACTGAGCAAGTCTTTCAGAATCTGGGTAGACTTACACTAAGTGCAACACTTTTGGAATCTGCCCATAGTAATATATTTAGTCACCATTATATAAAGAATGATTGACAGCTTTCAAACAATGGATTTGATATCATCAAAGGGAGAGGTACCAAATTATATGTCAAGCTATATTATATTCTGTTTGCAGTGAATCCCTATATTTTACATATGAGATGCAAAAATTGTATATACTCGTAACATCTTTCATGACAACAAGCATCATAAACTGCATTGCAACAGAAGTGTAAAATGCAGATATATATTATAGTCACAGCACATAAATTAATTGGATTATTATTTGCAACTGCAGCAGAGCACACAAAACATAGACATTTAGTGCATCTTACAAAACAAGTTTGACCTTTTGCAAATGTCAGCTATAAAAGACACCACAGCAAAACTGTAATATGGCAACATGAAACAGAGGGACTGGTGAATGATGCAAAGTATTTCTTTGAAACTGTATGAATATATGCAAGCCTGAAAGCTGGTTATGTTAGTTATACTGTGACAGATGCAAACACTTTATATATATATATATATATATATATATATATATATATATATATATATATATATCTATGCTACACATACAAAGGTTGCACATTTATGAACAAAAAAAAACGAGGAAGAGCTCGGCAGATACGCTACCACAATGTTAGTGACAGATAAACAAATGAGAAATAAAACTGAATTGTTTTTACAACATATGGCACACTTTTTATATTACAAGTTTAAAGTCCTATACCAGATATATTAAAATGTAGGCAGCATCTGTTGGTGTTGCAGAGCAATACATGGAAGTCAGTTTGCCATTAAATGTCTCAAGGCACTTTGAATTACTGTTGACATTTGTTGACATCATTATTGGAATACATATTTGCTCACCCCTCTTCTTCCCTCCAAACAATAAATAATACAACAAAATGTCTTGTACTTTCATTATAGACTTTCATATCCTGTTTGAGTAGAAGAGACGTGAAGAAATCCTCACATGGTACATGTTGATTCAGATTACAAGAGAGTTGTGCTGTCATACTTCACAAAGCAAAATCTTTTAATGATTGTCTATTTCTGGATTGCACTGAAGATGCAGAAAGCATTAGTAATTATTTTTCTTTCATCTAGACTTTACTCATACAGGCAGTGTCTTAGACATAAGGACTGGCATATAAACCAACTCGAATGGTTTGACACAGTTATTGATCTTGGTCAAAACTGCATGTATTTGCAAATACTGTGTAATCCATATAAGCAAGTTAAGTTTAACAAAGAAACTAGTATTTGTCAGGACTAGATAGTGTTAGTTAACATACTGCAAGTCCCTTGGTGTAATAGTAGAAGTGCCAATATTGTCAGACTGCATTCTTTCTAAGTTTTTACCTAACTGCTTTCTTACCTAGGTCCATACAGCATGCAGGACTCTGTGCTTAGGTCACTTCAACAGACCAGTGAATGTAATTGTTTTTGATGATTTGTCATATTGCTGGATTTTCCCTCGCTGTAACCTGATATTGCTTATAATAACTACTAAGAGAACACTGGAATTTTTTGAAATTGAGCTATTTATTTCTGCTGAGAATTGCAAACTCCTATGAATGGCTACATGAATTGATGCACACAAAAGTGAATTAATCAAATTAATCTAACTAATATTTGTCTCAATGAAGTCTGTGCATGGCAATATTACATATAGAACTCCAGCTGCAGGCACAGATAGTTGACTAGTTTTAAAGTTACTATATAACTTTCAATTTTACAACTAAGACCTTACAGGCATTGTTGCTTGTTTGCATGTGTTTATACACTGTGTTAGATTGCAGGTAAGACTTGTAGGGGGAAATAGCGATTTACTGACTAACTTGCAATCATAAGACTAATTCCCACTGTAAAATAACCAACGCACTGCTACCTCTATTTTTTAGTGCACAGTCATGGTTTTGGTTATTGGCTTGCCCAGACTGGATCTCTCTAAGTGAAAGCAGTCTTCCTCCACTGACAGAAAGTGGAAAAATTTAATGCTGCACACCTTCCATATCCTGGCTGATGAGGTACTTTAGCAGACACAGCATATGTGAATATCATACATGAGAAGAAATGTTTCTGTGGGAAAACTTACTTCTAGAATAAGTGCCCTACAATAAATAATTGTAAAACATGAAGTATAAATGTCTGTTCTGTAGTGTTAAGTAGAGGCACAGAGTCCTTCAGGTTTACCTCAAGAATGTCCAGTACTTTAATTCTTTCCATGTCCCTTATGAGCATTCATGCCCCCCACCCCAGTGAACTGAGATAGTAACACATCTTTACAATTTCTTCAGCTGCAGGGACACACATCTAATCTGTTCTAAGTGTTGTAAAGCAGTGTCTTTTTATTTTAAATACATTTTAAAGCAGAAGACACCTGTACAACAGTTCCCTGTGTGATAACTCAAGAGTTTTTGTCTTCTCTCGAAGCAAACCCATCCCTAATTCTGCAGTCACCCTCCATTCCATTACATTTATAAAACCTTGTCTCCACCCAGAACTCTAACTATCTCACACCCCTCTTAAAGGCATACACATAACTATAGACATTCCTCAGTCAGATTTTCTGCATAACACTATTACTCCAGCCAACCAGATTTTAAACTAAGCTCCACTCTATTTCCACTCCTGCCCTCCCACTTCATTGCAATACACTATCCTACTTTTTTTTTGTTTTTAGCACCCACACAGTTCTACCATCAATCTTCTCCCTAGTTTTAATAATTATTTTCCTCTTACCTTGACATCAACCACCTTGTAAAACTTCCCTACTTTTAATATATATATTCTTTATTCTGCACATGCACTCCTCCGCCTCTCTCATTTCTTTCAGTTTCATTCTTAATTAGTCCATATCTACAATGCTGCTATTCTATATGATTGTATTATCATTCACCCCAGCTGCTGCCTCTCTTACATCTTACCAACACCTCCCTTTATATACAACTCTCCATTCCCAACCCAATCATCTTGCACGCACTAAGCCCCTAATCTCTTCTGCTGGCAGTTGGTGAAGAGGTTAGCATTGTAAGTTGATGTTCCTGTAATACAGGGTTTCATTCTATCATCCCTTGTTTTTCTGCCATGTGACCTTTAGCAAGTGACTTACCCAGACAGTGCTCCAAGGTCACTTCTGAAAAAGGACTGTGTGCCCAGTGTTCACACCTGGTTAACAAATTGGTATTATTACCTGCTATTGTCTACCTCTTTAAAATAAAGTATTACACACACAAGAACATAATTAACAAACTTTATCATAGACCAAGGCCAAAATTCAAACACCTTTATACATACTCCCGCTGCCTTTTCTCTTAAAAACATGTGATGACATACTTCCAAACCCAGGTCCTGTAACCACTCAACAAAATCAGAAGTCTACCATATCACAAAATATTCATCCCTGAAAGTCTTATGGTCCCTACCTATACATAGCTAACCTTAGAAGTATAAGAAATAAACTGTTGTGCATGCCAGATATACTAAATAAATAACTAACTAAATAAATAAATAGTAGCCATAGAAATATGGCTTAAGCAAGAAATAAAGCAAGAGGAAATATTACTATAGAGATATAACACCTTGCGTCTTGACTGAACCTATAAAAAAGGTGGAGGGGTGGCCATTATCTACAAGAATACTTTAATCTCAATAGTTAATCTCAATAGTTGTCATATAATCCCAACCCCTCTCTTCATTGCTGAAATAATTATAGTATCCTTCCAAATTAATGTACACAAAGGCTTTGCATTATAGGAGCTTACTTTCCCCCAGGAAGTAATAGTTACTGCTGAAGAACCTCTATCTTAGACATTAAGCAACTTCTCCCTTTAGACAATCATTTTAGGAGACCTGAATATAGATTGGTGAACAATTGGCAGCAGCAGTCCTTCTAATCGCATTAATCTATATGACTTCACTCAGCTTATTAATATCATCTCCTACAAGATACAACAAAAACTCTTTTAGAGCCTCTACCTTATTTTGGATTTTCTCTAACACCCCAAACAAAATTCTCTCAAGAAGTGCCTTCCCTAATATCTTAAGTGATCACTTACCCATCTTTACAGTAAGGTGTCATCAGTCTAACCAAAACAACATTGGTACAACCATGCTTGTAAACTTGTCTTCTTGTGTAAGGACCAATTTATCGAAGCACTAAGATCAGTCAACTGTCAGACTCTTCAAACCTACTTGATGAAGCTGCGGCTGTCTTTAACTCACATTTCTTTAACATACTAAATTAACTATCCTCAATAATAACCAAAATAATTTAATTAAATCCAGCACCCCAGCTTTCAAAAAGTACTAAATTGCTTTTGAAAGACATATACATAGCCTGGAAGAAAAAAACATTGCTGCCCATCAGTACTATAAACATCTCAGAAACTCCACTTACAAACTTATCAAATCTGATAAAATATATATATATTGATATATAGGCAGCAAATTACAACAACCCAAAGCTTTTTGAACTTCAATCAACCAGTTGTTAAAACCCAGTTCAGCAACATGACCTATACTTACCTCATATGATCATACTGACAGCATAGACAGTGAATCAAATACCCAGTTCATTAAAACATTAACCTCTTTTATTAAACCCTTGGCACAGGCAGACACAGGTTCCTCTCTTCTCTTGTTAGCTCCCAAAACACTAGCACTCAAGCCAGTCTCAATTTTTATAGCCAAAAACATATTACTATACTTAAAAATTACCACCCCTGCCCCTGAAGACATACAATCTAAGTACTTAAAATTGCTGCTGGTGCCCTAACCTTTCCTATCTCTAGAATAATCTACTGCTCCATCAGTAAAACCTATGTCCTAGCCCTATGGAAATGGTGCTATATTCCTCCTCTCCATGAATGTGGAATATCATATAAGTTCTCAAACTTCAGGCCTATAGCCACACTGTCTCTACTCTTAGAGATTCTGGAGAAGTGTATACAGTCTTAATCCCTCAGTTTTCACACTGACAGCTGCCTCCTTCCCCCTAACTAACACGGTTTCCACCCTATCCATAGTTTTATAACATCTTTTGAACAATATCAAAACCCTGGGTACTTACTCTTGGCACTTTTCCTAGATTTATCCAACACCTTTGACATGGTATCCCACCAGAAATTGCTTCAAAATCTAACTTTCCTGGGAACACATGAAGCTTCACTATCTTGGTTCTCCAGCTATCTCTCAAATAGGCAACAGACAAGAAAATGGTAAAATGATATTTCCTCTTTCTTTCCCATTACAGTGACTGTCCCTCAATGATCCATTTTAGTACCCCTATTGTTCAATATGTTCATTAATGATCACCACTCAGCTTCTAAGCAAGCCACTGTCATACAGTACCCAGATGATTTAACAATCATCTTTTCTACTAAATGCATAGATAAATTAAAACAACTCACTCAAGGTTCTTTTTATCATCATAGACACCTGGATGTCTGATACACAGTTGCTCCCTAACTCAAAAAAAAAACAAAATTGACCCTATTTACCCCATAGTATTCAAATGACTACAAAAATAATTTCAATAACACTTCCCCTAACAACACCAATATAGAGCTAAAAAGTCAAACTAAGTTTCTAGGAATCACTATTGATGAAAGTTTAACTTCTGATTATCATATAAAACAAGAAGTAAAAATATCCACTTAAAGCTTGTTGATCTGTATAGATTCAAATAATACCTCACAGATAATGCCAAAAAAAGTATTGCTCAGTCCATTCCTATACCTACATTATTTTATGCAGCTCTCAACTAGATTAACCTACAATCCTTTTGACACTGACTCTTCAAACAGTGCTATAGCAAGGTGGCAAAATTTGCCAGTTATCATTATAGGACACACCATTGTCTGGCTTAAAAAAAAACTTCAGTGTTTAGAGGTAAGGCATAGTCACTTCAAATAAATTCATCTATTTCCATACAAACTTTGTAGTTTGAAAAATATTCTCCGACTTTATAACCCAAGTAGACAGCTGAGATCCACTGAAGAAATGTTATTAACTGTAAAAAAAATATTAAAAACAGCTGGAGACTCTTTTTACTCCTCTTTCCGGACAAAAAAATTAGGAACTCCATTGCTCTCACTGTAAGAAACACAACAACCACCAACTCTTTAAGGTACAAACATGAGAATACCTAAACGTTACCTGGCTCTGTAGAGATACTACTCCTGGATGATAAATATCCTGACTCTTACTTTTTCCTTTTCTTGGCAAACACTATTCCCTTTCTTACTGGTCCAAAATCCCTCCCCCTACCTCTCCCCATTCTTCCTACTACTTATCTTAAAACATTCTCTCTCACCTCATAATATTAATTCTCCATTTCCCCCTTTACTCTCCTTCTATCAAGTTAATTTCCAAATATCTTTCAAAGCTCTTTACATGATACTGCTATTAATTAATAATACCCTGTTTAAATATTGTATATTTGGTGATTGCTTGCATACCTGTGTTGATTACATGTATACATTTGTTTACTATAGTGTTTATGAAACGTGTTTTTTTTTTGGTTCTTTTCTCCCTGGAAAAAGTTTCATAGGTCATTATATGACACTGCTATTAATTAATGATGTGCTGTTTGAATTTTGCGTAGTTGCTGATTACTTGTATACCTCTGTGTACTATGTTCTTTATGCAATGTTGGAATTTTTCTTCCCTGGCCTCCGCTGAAAAGGGGTAGCTTTCTGCCTAATCGAGCTAACCTGGCAAACAAATGTGATAAATAATTAATAATCCTTCATTTGATTAGTGCCATAGATGTCAGAGGGATGGGTGTCCTGGAAGAGCTGTCTGCTTTGAAAGTACATACATGTGTGTGTGTGTGTGTGTGTGTGTGTGTGTGTGTGTGTGTGTGTGTGTGTGTGTGTGTGTGTGTGTGTGTGTGTGTGTATATGTGTGTATATGTGTGTGTGTGTGTGTGTGTGTGTGTGTGTGTGTGTGTGTGTGTGTGTGTGTGTGTGTGTGTGTGTGTTTGTGTGTGTGTGGTATTATACCACATATCACTAGGTGAGTCTGAGGCAGTACTAGTTCACTATCTTTCATGTACTTGGAGATCACATATATAGAGGCAATTGTACATAAGAAGATGCAGAAATCCTCCATTAAGAGCATTGCACATGTATTGTCATAATGTCATTTATTTATGTGTTTGTGTGCTGGAAAATTGCAATGGCACTAGCAACATGTGTAGAAGGCGCAGATATATTAAATAACTTGCAGTTATAATAACTGCTAATGATGCGGTTTAGACATCATTGAAGATACAACCTGTTGTGTTTTGTGGAAATCAGGCCTTTGGCTCCTTGCACTTTTACCTCCGAGCAAGCTCTCTATTACTTAGGCTGTAACTAGATATGATATCTTTACCATCACAGATGTAGAATATTTTAGTAAATGGGTCATAACCCATTAGTGTTACGAAATGTGTGGAAGAGAAAATTAAAATTGTTACACATCTGGAAATGAAACCAGACATATTTATAATGTACTGTAACTAAAAGTTTACATTGAAGGTTTAAAGTAACAAAACTGGTATGGTTTGTTCTGAACTCAGGCTTGCATAGTAAATGCAAATAATAACATTCTGCATTTTATAAATGTACTGTTTTACCCTCCATTTAAAGTTAATACAGATTCCACATATTCTGTCACACTCTGAAAAATGGTTACATTGTGTATAAGAGGTCGGCAGGTCTACTTCAGTTAGTCAAACTCACTAATTGTCGGACACCTATTCGTCGATCCCTTTTTGTCGGTGACAAATCAGTGAATGGACTTTTCATTTAAACTTTTCCAAGGTATAAGCAATGGAAGGCCACCATCTGGAATTTGCCTTTTTCCCACTGTAATATAATCTCGGAGTTGGTATATTTAGTTGGGGGGTGGGGGGGTGGGGGCTGGGCCCCCACACTGGGGAGTGTCGGGGGGTATAGCTCCCCACCTGAGTAGGTTTTAAACTTAAAATTTTTTTTTGATGGTCGCTAGGTTGGCCTACCATTGTTTATCCCCTGGAAAAAGCTTTGATGAAAAGTCCATTCCCTGATTTGTGATTTCGACAAAAAGGGGTTGCAGAATAGTTGTTCGATGATTAGTGAGTTTGATTAAGTGATATAGACCAGAGTTCAGCAAGTTGAAATGGATTGTTTTTTACTAAATGAAGTAGGCACTTTCAGTAAATATTCACAGACAGGTTTCACAGTATGCAGTGTGCATTTTCAGTAGAATCAGTGATGCTCAGGTTAATAACAGTTCACATTCCCACACTATACTCTTGTGCAGGGAGATCAGATGCACACCTGAAGATATATACACATAACCACATAATGACATGCAGATGAAGTGGGATAGTAAAATATGATGCTAATAATTTTAACATGTATGCAATGTGAACAGAGTTGCATTTCAGAGACATCTCTATAAAACTGTTTGCAACTCTCTGTGCCTGCTGATAAAATGGAAAAGCATGCCAAAATGTCATTGTAGCATTTAGCATGAATGCTTCAACAACCAGCAACTGTTGTATAGCAGCAACGTTTAACTATTTGTGCCACCAGGTCTTGCTGATATGCATGTAGTGTCATGTGGCACCATTGAAAACATTACCATCAGCAGTTGACTAATCACAACTTCACTTATCAATAGAGTGAATATCTTGTTAGAGTTAGTCAGGTATTGCAGGTACCTTGGTGGATATACATAAAATCAATAGGAAGGTGTGAACTTCCCATACCTATGAAGACCAGGTAATTATAACTTTTTTCCATACTGACTATAAAGACTTTTCAGAGAATTTTGCAGATATCTGCTTCTTCATTCTAATGCTTCTACATGAAAAGGATCATGCATGCTATCCTAGCACACCAAGGGAAAGCTATAACCATGTGAACCTTCTCTGACATCATCTAAGTCCATGATATGCTGGGTGCCTTAGACTGTACACATACAGCGATGAGGGTTATACTTGGCCTACATTCATAAAACTTTGTCAACAGGAAGTAAAACTATTGTGAACTGCCATGTAGTATATAGTGTGCATGGATCCACACAGCACCCAGGCAGTTTTCAAGATTTGCATATCACACACATATCTCAGTATATCTTCACTACTTGTACACTGAAATTCCACAGTGTCAGCTTGTTGTTAAGTACAGACACTGTGTTACTCTGAGACCATATGGCTACAATCCATAGTTAGAAACCATCCTTATGTGTGCATACTCTCTTGCAAGGGATAATGGATAACAGCTGAAGTCCTGGCTTATGAAACCCATATGGAACCCACAGAGTATGGCTGAGCACTAGTACAACTCCACACAAGCACAAACCCACTACATCATTAGTGCATGTACTTGGCCTGCTGTAAGCTCACTTTTGTTGTGCCAACATGTCTGGGATTGCACTTCATTATGATTCTGCCACAACCTATAGGATTATTTTATTATGTTACATTCTCTGTAATATGGTGGTGAGCTGACAAGTTGGACAGTCCCAAAACACCAGTATGACAAATGGCACAGACACATGGCCAGAAGAGAAGGCATACCAGTACCATTATCTCAGAAGACTGTGGTAGAATAGCAAAAAACAGCAACCACAAATCTTCCTTCCTGACTGTAATGGGCAAAGTACTTGACAGCACAGGTGAAGTGGTAATGTATAGTC
>NC_056737.1:1879173845-1879351345 GCF_019279795.1 Protopterus annectens | reverse complement strand
ATAGCTAGGTACACTTATATACATGCTGTTTGGCACAGTTGTGTACCCATGAGTACATATAATCTTGCTGTCAGTAAGTGCTTCCAAATTTCACTTGGATATTTGTTGATGCCATCGCCACCACATTGAGTTGTGTAGGACTGAAATCCTTGCTCATAAGAGCAGTGCATCACTATGAATCCTGTCCAGATTTTCGTCACTATAAGTATTTCTCCCTTAAATAATCAAAACAATCATAGTAAGACTCCAGCTTGTGATATTTGACACAGTAATCTTGGAGTACAGGTAGGGTGAAGTGAGTAGAGTGTCAGGAGTGATTTGTGACAGACGTGTATAAGTACGAATGAAAGTGAAGGTCTATAGGAGGGTAGTGAGACCAGCTATGTTATATGGGTTGAAGACGGTGGCATTGACAAAAAGGCAGGAGTCAGAGCTGGAGGTGGCAGAGTTAAAGATTTGCACTGGGTGTGACTAAGATGAACAGGATTAGGAATTAGTATATTAGAGGGTCAGCTCAGGTCGGATGGTATGGAGACAAAGCCAGAGAGGTGAGATTGCATTGGTTAGGACATGTTCTGACTAAGGATGCTGGGTATATTGGGAAAGGGATGCTAAGGATGGAGCTGCCAGGTAAGACGAAAAGAGGAAGGCCTTAGATAAGATTTATTGATGTGGTGAGAGAGGACATGAAGGTGGTTGGTGTGACAGAGTAAGATGCAGAAGACAGAAAGAAACGGAAAGAGATGATCCGCTGTAGTGACCCAGAACGGGAACAGCTGACAGAAGAAGAAGAAGTCTTACAATTGCTTTTTTAACCATTAAGAGTAACTGTGCCATCACAGTGACACATTTCAAGATACGCAAAAAGGTCGATGGAATGATGCATACATAGGAACAAAATATTAAGAAATTGATTCCTTGTAGGGTTTTTCCCATTTTACTAATTATTAAGTAGCTCCATTATAGTGAAACAACTATTTTTTAAGATGGTTTGCATAAAGACTATGTTAGTTATATTAACACTGGAAACATTTTTTTGTTTTCTTTTGTTTATAGATAGTTCCAAAAATAATGTTTGTCTCTGTATGTCTTCATTCCTAAAGAATGTGACCAAAATGAAGTTGCACATAAAGAATATTGATTATTCAATAGTACAACAGAATGAGGATAGATGTGATGTACAGGACAGCAAAGACTGTTCTTAATGTAAAAATGTGTTTAAAGAATGAATATTGTCAAGTTTTGATATCACAGGGAAACTTATTATCCAGTAATGTTTTGTAATAGAACCCCCATCACAGCAAACTGAGCATTCTTCATTGCCGTTATCTCTATGTAAAAATGCAAGGTTTTCTCCTGTGTTGGCAAATAATAAATATGGAGAAGCTATTTATCAGTAATAGATAATCATAGACTGGGCATCTGCCGGTGATGTTCTGTAAAGGATGATTACTATAGAGTGAGCTAGAAAAACCAGGAAATTTTTGCCAGCTAAAGAAATAACTCAACTCAGTTTTTGTTTTGTGAAAGCTATAAGACAGTGCATAAGCATCAAGGACTGCATCCGATGTTTACAGTTAGAAGTTCATTTGAAAGAAGTCTTATAGCATACATAGTAAATTTGATGTAATACATTTTTTTTAGACCTGTATAGCAAACTGTTATGTAGTGAAGTGTATATTATTAGCCTTCCCGTCTTAATCTAAAACAGCAATGAATATCTACATTGCCAAGTATTCTTTACAGCTCATTTTGAGATTACCATCAGTCTGTAGAACTTTTATTATTTGTAAACAATTTGTTCAGCATTTACACACTGCCCTTCAGCTAACCCCAATTTAAAGGAAACTAATTCTGTATTACCAATACCACATGGCACACTGATTAACTTAGTTCAAGAGAAAACTGGTAAAGTACAGCTATCATTGAGTGCATTTGCAGTAAGACAGTGTTGAAAATTAACAAAAGTATAGATCACTTAAAGTATAACAATGCATTTATCTTGTACATTCCGCAATTTGAAAAAAAAAAAAGATTCATGAGTTCATGATGGCCACAATGAGTGAAAGCTACATACTGTTATTCTAAGAAGAGTTTAATGCAGCATGAGTACTGTTTATGCAATTTCAGTATAGAATGAGTACAAAATTCCAGTATGGACATCAGTGGAGGAAAACTGGTCTTAAGTCAGTTGGTTAGTACCCTGTTCTGCAAAAAAAGCACTCTGTGGATAAATGGTGCCTCTCAGGGAAACAACCAAACCTTGAACAAAACAATACTTTTTGATGCCTTTGTTTGTTTGCTAAGTGCAATGAGTCTAGCACATGTCCATTGTGTAACTGGTTGGATACTGACAAACAGGATTATACTTCGGCTTAATATGTCTTGAAGACAGCAGGAGATGTTATCATGCAAACCCTCATGAGAGCCATGATTACTGTCAAAAAGTCAAAAGTGCAATAAATAATAAACATTTAATGATGCAAAAATAATGGTGTACGTAAGAAGCTTCTGATATAACAGGAGTCTGATATGAGATTTCTTCATATATCAAAGCCTCAATTATAGCACTCTGAGGATTACTATATTTTTGTTCTGATGAAAAAGTTCTTTCCAGATAGACGGGTATATATCAATTTGTTGAAGTTTTATGTCATCAAATAACTAATCATCAAACCCTTAACATCGAAGTATCTATTCAGCAAACATCCAAAACAATTAATTTAATTTCATCGAATTCTTTTAGTTGGCCATCCTGCAGAAAGTATTGGGTATGATGTCACTGACTAAACAATTAGGAAGGTTATGTTTAGAATGTATTTGTAAATATTCTACAAGTTAATTTGAAAGGTAAATAAAGAAAACATTCTGTAAATTAATATATGTGTATCTTTGTTTATAACGTTTTTATTATTAGTATACTAAAGAAATGTAATTTCTTGTAAATTATGTTAGAGTTTAAATGAATGGGATTTATAGGAGCTGTCCAACAGTAAGTTCACTATGCGTAAGGCAGTCGGTGAACTGCTACAATGGCCACAACATCGGAGAGCATATCTGGAGTGTTAGGAAACTTGTATAACATGGTAACGTCTCATTGAAACTAAGATATGTTGCATGTAGATGGTTACTTGTACACTTTAGAAAAACAAGTGAAAGAAAGAAGGTATTGGTGTTGGTGTTGTTTGAAATATAGTGCAAAGTGTAAAGGACAAGCTATAACTAAATGTGTTGAAGATAAAAAACAATTGTTAAATTCTGTTATGCATGACCTCCATCTGATCCATCTGAAGTTGAAAAATATGGCTCTATATTATATTCTCGAAAGCCGACAATATCGAAGTTGATATTGTCGACACGAGAATAGCGAAACCGCACAGCATCAAACATGTAAATGGAAATCTCTACTGCAATATAGTGCAGTCTCGGAGTTGGTATATTTAAGTAGTGGGGGGTGTGGGGTGTGCAGCGGGGCTTAAACCCGTTAGGGTACTTTATTCTTTTTTTTTTTTTTTTGTTTTTATAAGTTTGATGTTTGAAGAAATTGACCATATGGTGTTCGATGTTTTCACACCCACCAAATGTAGCTAGCAGGTACAACTGGTGCAAGGCAACCGCACATGTTCAAATGTTAAACAAAAAATACAGCCATCACCTGAGGATTCCATACTCAAAAAATATATTAATTTCATCTTCCAATTCCACATACAGACCGGTTTCGGCAAAAAGCCTTCTTCAGTGGTAACTTTCCAATTTCAAAGCTGCTTATTATAGTATCAAGAACAGCAATTATGACATCACTTCCCTAATTGTTTCATTACAAAATCTAAATGCAAAATCAAACACAGTACAAAAACTATAAATATAGCTATATATGTAAATCATATACATGCCAATTATAAATAGTATAATAAATAAACTGAATATTATACTAGATTGTTTGTAAGTAGATTTACTTCATAACTTGTCATTGAGCCCTGGATGAAATAAAGCTCCCAAATTAATGATCCATTTCCTTTCCTTACTCGTAACTATGGAATGCCAACCTTGTTTAGGTAGTCTATTGCCCTTGACCCTATCTATAATAACAAACATAAAACTAGCTGTTTTGTGTGACTGACAATGTCTGTATAGTGCATTAGTTAACTTTTTATTTCTAATTTCACTAAGATGTTCAGAAATATGACTTTTCAGTTGTCTAGAAGTTTGCCCCACATAAAAAGCAGAACATTGACACATAACCAAATACACTACCCAGTCAGAGCTACAATTGCCAAAAAAATGAATATCAAATAATTCACCAGTATTTTTACTACTAAAAGCTGTACTTTTAAATCAGGTTGGCATTCCATATTTATAATTGGCATGTATAGGCTTTTTGCCGAAACCTGTCTGCATGTGGAATTGGAAGAGGAAATAAATATATTTTTTTCAGTATGGAGTCCTCAGGTGCTGGCTGTATTTTTTGTTTAACGTTCGATGTTTTCAACCATCGATCTTATGATATAGACCCAAATAATATATGGCATGTAGCACTTTAAAAGAAACAGCTACATTATGTAGAGATATACCATCCTTAATTGCAGATGATGTTGTTTCTAGCAAATCTTTGTAAAGTACAGTTCCTTTACCAACAAGATGATCAATGCTGCAGCAAGTTAATCATGCAAGACGTAAAAAAATGCTACGTCAGACTATAGTTTGTACACCTCTAAGTATGTGTTGACTGTGCCTTGTGCATCAATCACAATTTCTTTATTAAATCATGATCATTTGGGATACATAGGGTGCTTAATGAACACTGCCATTTGAAAGTAAAGGGTGTTTGATTTGGATTTGTGCCATTTATATCACAAAAAGTACTACTGTACATTGACACATTTTTGTAACCATAGTCATCCATGGAATAGACACATTTTGTTAGTCTTACACCAAAAACTGGTCCATCTAGCCCACTTCCCACTAGTTGCTACAGTTTATACCTTCCATAATGGGTGCACAGTTTCCCACCATGTCTCCGGGCAGCCTGATTTACATGGGTATCCTGAGGAACCAGAGCAATTGCCTCATGTATGCTGACAACCTGTTACTGCTAAAATAAAATAATACAACATATGAAAGTTTATTTATTTTATTTTATTTATTTATTTTACATTTGTTTACTGGGATAGTCCAACTGGACACAGGTCCATTTACAGAGGAGGCCTGGGGAGAGATGATCCACAATTAGATTAACATCAACATGATAATACAAACAGTAATATAACAGTGATAATTGAGGAAAGTACAGACATAAAAAGTCTCATACAATGCAGTCTAAACAATAAACAATACATCAGCAGTAAGTGAGTAAACTTACAAAGATAGAGAGTCTCATACATCAAAGCTTTACCATTGGATTAGTGAGATAGGATAAAAGAATAAACACATATATGATTAGACATGACATATTATACAATTTCAAGTTGACAGTAAGATAACCTAACTGTAGCATATAAACAGGAGAGATACCAGGAAGGAAGGTAAAATGTGCTGAGATTGTGAGATTCATGTGATGCATGGACTTAGCCGTGTAATCATAAGGTGTGATTTGAGAGCATTTTTGAAGTGTGTGTTAGTGGGGGCAAAGGTCAGAGAAGGGGGGAGGCTATTCCAGGATCTAGCTATGGCATGAGAAAAAAGACCTTTCCCTGAGTTGTTGTTAGCTTTAGAGATGAAGAGGTGGGATTTCTCAGTAGATCAGAGAGGATGATTAGTTCTGTATGGAGAAAGTAACTGGCTTACTGCTGGGTTTTTTTCAGAATGCCTAACAATATTAAAGGAAATGACTAGCTGGTGGAAATTGAGCAGCTGGGGAAGTTCTAACCATTGTAGGTCCCTTAGAGATTGACAGTGATGGGTTCTGAAGGTGGAGTTGTTAGAAAACTTGGTAATTTTATTGTAACATGATTCAAGTCTGGTGAGATCGAGTCTTCTGACTTGGGAAGGAATTGACGTGGCATACATTAGAGTGGAGAGTAGATAGGTTTCGGCTAGAGTGATCTGTGCCTGTTCTGAGAGGAACTGTTTATGCCTATATAGGGTTCCCATTTTTTTGTGGACCTTTTTTATGGTTTATAAGATAGGGACATTAAAGAGTATGTTATTGTCAATTTCTACACTGAGGAGTTTGGTATGGTCAGAGGGAGATATGGTGATACCATTTTTGGAAGAGATTGAAAAGGATAGGGGGTAGGTACAGATTTGTTGGGGGCGAAAAGTTGCAATTTTGTCTTATTGGGGTTTAAGATTAGTTGGATATCAGTAATCCAACTTTCTACAGAACTGAAGGACTCTTGTGTGAGTTGTAGAGTGGAAAGTGATGGAGCAGAGCAGATAAGAGTTGAATCATCAGCATATTGTATAAGGGAGGCATACTGGGTGGAGGTGGGTAGACTGTTGGTAAATATGGAGAAGAGTAGTGGGCCAAAGATTGAGCCTTGTGGTACGTCTGTCATAGTTGGGAGTAAAGGAGATTGTACGCCTTGCCATTGAACTGATTGCTGCCTATGTGACAGATGGCTTTTAAACCAGGCAATAGCAGAAGGGGCAAAGGATAGGGAGGCCAGGGAGTCTAGAAGTTTGGAGTGTGAGACCATATGAAATGGTTATGAGAGATCTAAAAATATTGCAGAAACAAAATTATTGTTATTTCTGTGAAGGTTGACCTGGTTGGTGAAAGAGAGGAGAGCAGTTGCTGTGCTGTGATTTTGCCAGAAGCCATGTTATGTAGAGGAGAGAATATTGTGTGTGTTTAGGAATTTCATGACTTGAGAGTGAATACATTTCTCATGCAGTTTAGATAAGAGGGATAGAATGGCAATAGGATGGTAGTTTGAGAATTCATAAGAATTGCCACCTTTATGAAGTGGTATAATTCATGAAACTTTCCAGAGATGGGGGATGTAGGCTTCCTGTATGGAGTGGTTGATGAGGTTAGAAACTGGGTAAGATAGGGATTCAGTAGCAATTTTTAGGAAGATGGCTGGTAGACTGTCAGCTGCAAATGGTGGTTGATTTTAGTTTTATGAGTAGTTTTTTAATAGTGGATGTGGGAACTGATGAGAGAGCAAAGGAGGGGGTATTGATGATGCATTTGGTAGGCATATGTGTATGGTTGTTATTGGCTAGCTGGGAGGATAGAGTTAGGACGGATTCTGTAAAATAGTGATTAAAATGGGATGCTATGTCTTTGGTATTGCTGTCTGAGGAGGAGGCTGGAGTGGTAATTTTTCCTGGTTTTAGAAGGGAGTTGATAGGATGCCAAAACCTTTGGGGGTCTTTTGAGGGTTTGTTTTGGACCCCGAGAAAATAGTTATTTTTGTCTAGTTTGGTTTGTTTCTTGACCTGATTTCTGAGTTGTTGGAAATTTTGTTTGGCTATGCTAGTGTTATCCCTTTTCCAGATTTTCCAAGCTTTATCTCTAGACTTTCGTAAGGCACTTGTGTCCCTACTCAGCCATGGTGCATAGTTTGCCCTGACTCTGATTTGTCTAATGGGTGCAGTTTTGTTGAGGACATTGAAGAGAGTACTATTAAAGTATCCCATGGCTTGGTCTAAACCTAGCATTAGTAGTGGTTTCCAGTTAGTTTGTTTTAGAGTAGAATTTAGCTCCTATATGTTTAGTTTATGGTCATCTCTTACTTGTCTAAAGGTTATGGGTTTGGGTATGTTGGTGCGTTTGCATAGGAGAAAAGCGGGGAGATGGTCACTGAGACCATCTGGTAGACAACCTGTCTGGTAGTTTTGTTTAGGGCAATTGACTAGTGTCCAATCCAGAATGGATTGTTTATGTTTTTTATCAACTATAGTAGGAGTTGTACCTATACTATGAATTTGGAATCAATTCTCTCACATAACAACAAACCAGATATCAAACATGTTGTCAGCACACAGAATTCACCTGTTGCACATAAGCTTGCAGCACATAAACCCACATATGCAGATGTAGTTGCTAGAAACCTAACTAAAGACTGGAGACCTCCCAGGCGCATACCATCTGCACACAGTACAGACCCAACAGAATCCACTTCACGTAATAATAGACATACCAGTGTCTCAGTCAATAAGCCCCTCAGGCAAAACACCTCAAACCCAAATATCTTGCTCATAAGTAACTCCATAATGAGACACACAGATGTCCCCCTCAGCAGGCTGGAACAGGAGAAGGTCACAGTCGGCTACCTGACAGATACCAGGGTCTGTCAGATCATACACACAGTCAAGTCTCTCAACAACAAGTACCATTATGACTCTGTCATGGTCCATGTTGCAGTGAATGACTGGAGGTGTACCTCACTGTGCTGTATGAAATGCTTGCCTCTCCCATGGTGGCCTTTTAGCCAATGTCAAAAGTAAAGCCCCAATGTAAAAGAATCCACCACAGACAAACTGAAGGTTGGGCTGCTTAATGCAAGGAGTGTAAATCAGAAATGGCACTTACTGGAAGAACACCTTACCTTGGAAGATGCCAATGTCTGTGCATTCACAGAGATGTGTTTCAAGGCCACAGAGAGCACCATGGCCATGGAGGAGTAAAATGATTTTCACACATTCACACATCAAAATGAGCATGCAAGAACCAAAGGCAGAAGTGTATACATCTTCAATAAAGACAAAAACACTGCAAGACTGGTCAAAGCATATGACTCTGTAGCCCTACTCCAAGTCCAAATAACTGTATGTAAAACCTCCTTCCATATCATGAATAGCTACAGGTCCCCCACCCTAAGCCACAAGGACCACTCTGCCTACTTGAACCTAATTGAATCACTCAACAGACAGTCAAACATCTTTGTCATGTGTAATTTCAACTATTCTTCCATTAGTTTGGAGTCATATATGTGCACAAACACACTTACCCTAAAGTTCCTGGACTTTGTAAATACACATGCTGTGTAAGAGAGGGTCTGCACACCCACAAGGGGCTTGCATGTCTTAGACTTTGTACTGACCAACATAGTTGTTCTCTACACTAACTCCTGTATGTTGGCTCCTCTGGTCAGGTCAAATCACAATTCAGTCTTGTTCACATTCACAATCATACCTGCACCCCCAAGAGAACAGAAAGAATGAAACATTTCTCCAAACTATAGGATTCTAACCACTGCCATAAAAAGTTGTGAACCCCCTGTTACCACTGTCAGTGATTACTACTATACAGAGAACTACAAAAATGGCCTGTATAAACAGCTATACAAATGTACAGAGTTGGCTGAATGTGAACAGAACAAAGCAAGTTCCTCACAGAAAACAAGCCACTCTAGTGGGCATCAAGCATACATAGGTTATACAACAAGTAGCAGAAATAAAGGTCTAAGAATAAGAGGTAACTGACTCAAAAGAGGAAGAACACCCTCCACAGCATGATCAGGGAAATTAACTATCTTGCAAAGTCATCTAAATCCACTTAAGAACCTAAAGTAGCATACTTAGCTAAATATAATTAGGAGGCATTCTTTGGCTACATCAGACATCTATAAGTGAAGGCCCAGATTTGTTCCCAACTAGTAGTGGATGGTACCACTCATACTGACCCTGAGGACATTGTCAACTTGCTACCATACAGTTTGGAGCAAACTTCACCCCTTCCTGACCCTACCAGACATACCCCAAATCATACATGTCACCAATCTTCTATCTAGTAACTTCCTATTCCAGCATTGTCTGTTGAGCATATGGTGATAGCAGTGTCCAGCATGCTGGTGTAAAAGGACCTCTGTAATATCATGTAACATCTGTCACACATACACACACACACACACACACACACACACACACACACACACACACACACACACACACACACACACACACACGCACACTCAGAGAAACACACAGTTGACTGCAGTTAGAACATAAACCCTACCTATAACAGTACATACACTACAGAACACAGTATTATACACAAGTGCCATGGCACATGTCTGACTTTTACATTTCTGTAGGTCAACTTATTGTGGATGACATATGCAGGCCATGTGGGAGACAAGCGGTTAGCAGGGCTGCATAAAATGGATGTCTAGGCTTCTGCAAATATGAAAAGACTAGCAAGCCATGACACTAGAGAAGTAACTGTAGGATAGCACATCTACTCTGCTGAGTATAGACACATGCATACCAAGTTGAGTACAGTGATAACAGATCCCCTACCTAAGTATACAGACTATAGAACTCAGTACTTTACACCAGTGCCACAGCACGAGTCTGATTTCCACATGGCTGCAGGTGAACTTATAGTGGATGACATCAGCAGGCCATGTGTGGGACAACAGGTTGTGAGACCTGCATAGGCACATAGATTAATATGATCATATGAGGTCAGTAGCCTAACTGTACAGTGTGTCCTAGGTGTGTAGAAGGCTAGCTGTGTAAAAACACAAGTATTCTTAATGAGGATAGTTGGATGTTTGAGTTTAGCAGAGCAAGTCTGTCAGCACCAATGACTGGCCCAGTCTATGAAGGAACATACAACATTATATATTACACTTTGTGGTGTGGTTGATATATATGTGTAAAAAATTCTGAGCCCCCAAGGTTTTATTGCTTGGGGTAGGTTGACAACACATATATGTGTTGTGAATATATGATGTATACTGAGAATGTGCCCTGAAAAACTGATCATATGTACAGAAGAGTATCTGAATTTGGACTGTCACCTCTAGAGAGAGAAGTGACAACAACGTAATCATATTGTGCACACAGTTGGAGTGAACCAAGTGTGTCAAGTAGACGTGTGCGACATGGTGAGCTATGTCTGGCACATTTTTTGGGAGGAGAGGTGCCCTATTTTTTTTTTAAGAGAGAGAGGAATGTTGGGAAAGGACACAGGTATGTCTGAGGCAGGTAATTTGGCAAGATGAGAAAGTAATTGCTGACAGACAGGACATACAAGACAAGAGACAGGGATGGTGAAGAATACAAGAGGTCAGTGAACACCATGGTTGGGGTAAGGGTGTGGACTTTGCAAACCCATGGATGTCAAGCTGGGTGAGAGGGAGAATCAAGTCCTCACCCACTGGACTGTCATCACTGTCACCTCATTGCACCAGCAGCTGCAGAGTCTGACATCTGCATATCCTTGTTTATTCAGTACAATGATGGAGAGCAGTGTCTCCATCTGGCATAAGCGTGCAGCCACAGTGAGGCACACAATCCTATGCACCACCATGGCAATTCTTCTTAGGTGGTAAAATCACCCCCTCTGCCACTGCTCCCAGAGGGAGCCACAGGCCTGTCCTCCAGGGCATAAGTACCTGAGGGGCCAGGTATTGCAGGGACAGCACAAGGAGTGCTACCAGGTTGTGGCTCAGATGTGCTGGGCCTTGTTACCATTGCCAGTGGAGTGGAGGCAGGATCTTCCCATCGGCCAAATCTACCCTGCAGTGCTGTAGGGAGAAAAAAACTATAGAAAAAATAAGGGTTGGGTTTAGAGATTTTGCAAATTGTTTAGTTTAAAGAGAGTGGCCTTCCACATTTGTATTTATAGCAGCAGCTTCTTCTGCTTACTGTATAACCTAGTAATTTAAGACATGTGCTTGTCCAGGACAAGATAATAGTGTCTCACTGGCTGCTGTAAAAGGCTCACTGGAAAGTCCAGCAATGGCTGACACACACACACACACACACACACACACACACACACACACACACACACACACACACACACACACACCAACCCCCATGCCCCACTTGAATGCAGTGGCAGCAAAAGCCTTACTTATCTAAGTACACAGATTACAGAACACAGTACTTTTTGCACATGCCACAACACACATCTAATTTTGTTATGACTGCATGTGAACATATAGTAAATGACAATGGCAAGCCATGTGGGAGACAAGTGGTTGAGAGGCCTGCGTGAAAAGGATGTGAGGGCTTGTGCAAGTCTCAAAAAAATGGCAAGCTATGTCATTAGAGATGTAACTGTGGGATACACACTTCTGCTTTTCAGTGGAGACACACATATACACACCCAGTTGACTACAGTGAGAATAGAACCCTACCTATCTAAAGATCAAGGGTATGCAGCACAGTACTTATAGCACACATCATGGCACAAGTCTGATTTTGTGAGGACTGCAGGTGAACTTATAGTAGATGACATCAAGAGGCCATGTGGGAGACAAGAGGTTGGGAGGCCTACATAGGTTCATTGCTTCATAGTGTCATCTGAGGCTAATAGTCTAATAGCAGTAGGCAGTTTAGAAGTCTAACTGTGTAACAAAACAAGTACCCTTACTTAGCATATGTTTCTGTTTGAGTTTTGCAGATTAAGGCTGTGAGCACCAAGTGCCCTGTCCATGACTGAGCACAAAACATTATGCATAACACTTTGTACTGTGGTTGATATATGTGTGGAAAAAGTAACGAGGCCTCAGATTTGTAGGGGTCAATTGGGGGGGAAGATGAATGTTTAGTAAATATATTATTATTATTATTATTATTTTGTTATTATTATTGTCATAATATATATTATTATTAGAGTATATATAATACTACATTATATTATTCATCAAGTCAGCCATCTCCCCAGAACTCCCAGTACTGATTGGAGTATCCCAAGGATCAATTCTAGGACCACTGCTTTTCAACTTTTTTACCAATCAGTTATCAGTCTCCACCCCACATTAATCTCTAATGCAATAGGCTGATGACTCCACAGTCATCACCATTGCTCACACACTTCCCAAACTCCATACTAAAACACAGGAATCCTTCCTGTCTATCAAGAACTGGCTCAACCATAACCGTCTAATCTTAAATCCAAAAAAGACCAAACTCCTTCTCTTTCTACCTAAAACAATGACCCACCTGAAACACAACTTCTCCATCACCTCCTACAACAACACACCTATCATAGTGAATAATCACACTAAACTACTCAGGGTCATCATTGACAACCAGCTAAAATTTGACCAGCATGTTGATAGGTAGGTACTAGGCTATTGGCCCTAGGGCATATACAAGCCTAGCCAAAAAGGTACCCTGGCTTTCGCCACCCAAGAAAATTATTTTCCTGTGCCCCTGTCGAGCACACCAAAACCCATGAAAAACTAGGTCTTCTTTATAGAAACAAAAACTTTCTCTCTACTCAAGCAAAAGTTGCTCTATCACAGGCCTACCTTCTACCAAGCCTTCTCAATGGCTCTCAGATGCTCACCAACCTGTAGACCTCTCTTATATCCAAACTTGAATCCGCCTTTAACAAAATAGCAAATTTACTGCTGAACTACCATGCTCCTCTCACCACTGTCTAGCACTACAAAGAGTGAAATGGTTAGAATACCCCTACAACCTTATTCTTTCCCAGCTCCAAATAATCCATTCCATCCTATTCCAGCCCACCTTTTGCCCTGCCATATTGCCCCTCATCTCATCCTACACCCCAGCTAGAAGACTCCGGAGCTGTGCCCAACACCTCCTGACCATAACCAAACCCAAGCTCAACATAGGAAAACACATGCTTAGCTATTACTCTGCCAAACACTGGAATAAACTCCCACTTGACATCCGAAACACTATATCCAAACTACTATTCAAAAAGACTGTGAAAAATCACTTTAGCATAAATAAACTATGCCTCTGTTATCAGACCCCTGACTATCCTGTCTCTCCAGAGCAACCATTCACTTCTTTTTCTCCTACAAGTACCCAAACCTACCTCCATCCTAACTCTCTCACCCTTCTTCACTGCAAAAGCCTTCCCTACATTCAACCCCAAACTTTCCTTGTACTGGTTCCAATCTCCCCAGCAGTAGAATGTCAAAAAACACTTCTGCGCTTTAATCTCTTCTCACTGTCACTAAGTAACTTCCTTATTATTTTTTTTCCTCTATACTGTAAATATTTTTCCTGTTTAACTACTACAATAGACATAGTTAGCTAACATTGTATATAATCTGTAAACAGTTTTATGTATTATGGACTCTCATTACGTTGTTATGTATCTTACTTGTGTACTTGTATATGTTTGTAACATTGGAGCTTTTCTCCCTGGGTCTCCAATGAAAAAGGGCTTTGTCCCAGATGGACCAATCCAGTCAACAAATGTCAAATAAATAATAAATAAATAAATATTATATTGTGTCCTTAGTTTGCATTGTTTCCACGTGTAGTTTTATGTCATATAAAGGAAATGGGCAATAATCAGCAATAATAAAATATTATATATACAATTCCATAGCACAACAAGCATTGGATTTTCACGATCTTTAACAAAATGTACACACGTGCAAGCTAGGTCTGTTTGCACATAAAGAAGCAGTGCATAAAAGCAAGGTGCATTACTAATGCTTGTTACTATACCCTGGTCTCATCTGTACTCCAGGCTGGCTTTTCTTGATGGCTAAGAGCATTAATTGAATGTATCCATTTTCCATTTTTGTGTGTTTGCTTTTTAGGAAATCTGGTTTCCCATAATTCTGCAGTTTTGCACATTGGGGAAACCAGATAAGCTTAGCCAAACATTTTTTCCGGACACAGCTCATCATGCAAAACTGGAATTAAAAGAAGACAAATAGGAAAAGCTTACTAAAACTAAGTAATACATGCACAAAATCTGTACAAGCACAATAAAACTTGATAGTACACATCACAAATTTCTACATATGTCATGATTTTAACCCTCACACCAATACAGCTTCAGAAAACAGAAGGGATGGCTTAGTACTCTAAGCCACACAAACAGCTTTGCATCAATGAAATAGAAAGTCATTCTTCACACAACCAACTGTATCAGAATGTACACTGCTATCAAACCATCACCTGTGATTTGTACATTCAGTTCTCTTTACTTTATTTGGGCATAGAGCAGTTAGTGATCAAACAACCTGTCATAATTACGCTTATAATATACAGCTCAGTGTTAGCTTTCTGTGTTTCTTGATCATTCATCAGTTATCTAACACATGCAGTATGCAGGCCATTCTATATCAATGGCTTTAACAAATGAGAGGATATTAACTGGAAATAATATAACATGTAGTTGCAAACGAAGTCCAGGTTGGATGGCAAAAACAGACATATACTGTTATTTTGGGGCTAGCACAGCTGAGTTACTGTTATGGCAGGAACAAGGGTATACTCCTCTTTTGGGTGAGGCAAAGCTCAGTTACTGTTATGACACAACAAGTCTGAAGTCTGAAACTGCAGTGTGCATCATCACGTTCTAACTTTTGTTTTTTAGGTTTGTCTTTACAAAGGTATGGTGCTAAACTGAAGCCATGCAGGGAAAATCAGAATTCTTCAGAGGTATGACTGTATGAATCTTTCATGCCTGAGGCCTACTAATTACTAATGGACAAATATAAGTAATATAAGTGTCTGGTCTCACATGTTAAGGTACTTTCTGTACAACTCCACCACTATTTAATGTATCAAGTTAGGAAATACAAGGATATGCTATAATATTATTAAAGAATATACTCTAGGTTCAGGACTTACCTTGAAAATGCAACAGTTGACATACCTTTGGAGCAGGGCTGAGTCTGTCTGACGCAAGCACTGCACAACCAATACATGGGGAGATGAAGGCTGTGTGAGTTGCATGGCATCAATTTTACTATATGTATGTGAGTAGGAGAAAGGTATTAGGTCCCTAGGAGGTCAGTGAATGTGCTATGCATTGTCTCTTAGCCAAAGCAAGGGCATACTGTGCAAAGTTACATCTGCCTACAGGGATAGTAGCTGGGGGTTCCCTGTGAGTCCTCCTTTGACTGTTGCTGTGGTGACCTAGGTGTTGGTGGGAGCATGTGTTTCCCTTCCCCTTGGTGATCCTGCTGCAGCTGTTTCTGCAGGATTAGTCTATAGAGTATAATACATACTGTGAATATTTTTTTGCACATTTACATGGATTATACTGCAGGCCTCCACCAGACATATCTAAGCACCAGAACCATGCCTTCAGAAGCCCAAACATGTACTCTATGATGTTTCTAGTTTGAGCGTGTGCCTCATTATGGCATTCTTCTGTGGGTGTGTGTGCACATCTGATGGGTGCCCTCAGCCGTGGCTCCACTACATAGCTAGCATTCCCCAATAAATGGCCATATGGGTAGTCCCTCCTAGCAAACATCTGGTACAGCTGTGATATGTGCCAGATATGGGAGTCATGATAACTGCCAGGGTTGCCAGCACACATATTCAAGATAATTCCCTGGCCAGTACACATGACTTGGCAGTTGATGGAGTGGTATCAGATCCAGTTAATGTATGGCACCCAATACTTCAGGATAGTCTGCTACATGGTAAAACATTTCCACATTGCTGGCCCTCTCATCAGAACTATGGAGGAAAAATATATGCTCACTGACATGTATGAGCAAAGTATCCAGCAACTGGTGGAGCATCCTGGAGGCTGATGCCTGTGACACATCCATCACATCCCCAATTGGTCTTTGAAAGGTACCAGTAGCTAATATGCTAAGGACTACACATACATTAGTTTCAACTGGGATGGATTTTCCTCAGTTGGCTCTGGCAGAACTCACAAAGTTCTTGTAATATGTCCCTGTTCACCCTGCTCACTCTGTAGCACTCTACAATCTCCAGCTGATGTAGCACCTGGAAAGTTACCCTGGACCTGAACACTCTTCTCCTTCTTGGCATAGACCTATTGTCAGCAGCACCAGCAGCACTGGCTTCAGTCTCTAGCACAAGCAGATGTAGAACAGCTGCAACAGCTGTGGCATTATGTCATTTAAAATTTCCTTATATCTACTACAATGGTATTGAATGATGAATGAAAAAACAGATTGGAGGCTGCATAGATACTTTATACATTGCTGTGTAGCTCCACCATGTTGGATTGGTTAATTAACATGCAATTTACCTGCTTATGCTAAAAATAGCATGTATTAAACACACCTGTTGCTTGCTTATTAGTGTGCTATGTGCAGCTATGCCAGCTCTGTGCACCTCTGTGCACCTTCACATAAAAAAGGTAAGCATAGGCAAAATTGATATTTTCATCATTGTTGTGATATCACACAAATATGGACCATAAAAAGTGAAAGAAAGGCTGCACACCCTTGAGTCAAGCCCAGTGCCATCTATATTCCAGCCCTAACACATACATGTGCTGCCACAGGAATAGCTACATAACGACATAGAGAAACCTGTCATTCATTCCTCTAATTCTTGTGGTTGTGCTAAGTGCCACATAGTGTAAACAAGAATAAAAATTAAAAAATATATTTTAAATTAATGCGGACAGATCTGATACATTTTAACAAACAATAAAGAGGATGACACAGCATTTAGGAATTGTGCACTGTTTACATACACTTTCACCCTTCACAGCCCTACATGTTCACATCTGCAAGTGTAACCTGACACCCACCCCGATATTAGCATTCACTGTTGTCATATATTCAACAAGAATGCTGCAAAAGTGATTACATGAAGTGAACATCCCTACACAGTTACTCTCTTTTTGTCATTCAACAATTCTAATGAGTTTTGACCTTGTTTAGATCTAAGTAACCAAATAAACAGCTCACCAATAAGCAGTGTCACCAAGTCCAAATAAGGCAGAAATTACCGCCAGCATAAAAGAAACTGTTTAACAGAAAAGATTTATCAATTCCATCCAATATTTACACAGACTTCTTCAGTATCAATAAAAAAACACAATCAACATTTGTAATACCACTCCTAAAAAAACACATGACTTTTCCCCACAAATCATTTATAATACCCAAAACTTACATCATAGAAAGACAATACCATGAAAAACCAAAATGCTGATGCATATACCAATACGCTAAGCCCAGAATGAATATCCCTTTCTATACCAAATACGATTTCAGTCTCAAAACACTACCAATAGAGACATGGTCATTAAGGCCTGGCAACGTGGAAGCATTTAACCTAAGTTGCCATTCTAATTCACATTTTTCTATTAGATCTTCCAGTGGGCCACTCCTAGGACTTTTGCCCAATTGCTCCAATCCAAAAAACAAAAAATAATGTTCCAGATATTTCACTGACCATTTTTTTACATTTCCCTTCCTAATATCCAGAGATCTGGTTGACTCTTATACAATTAGCTACTGAGACATGTTTGCATTGGGTACAGAACCCACATTTATTTGTACCGTATTTTTTGTTACTAGTAAAACCACCATCACCACTTCCTCTTTCCAAAATACTCTTAAGGGACTTACTATTATACTATGGTCGGTCTCACCCCCACCTTTTCTATAATCCCATCAAAATAGGAAAAAAAACAGACCAGTTTCTACATAACACCTCTGTGATGTAATGAGATTCAGATGTGAACTCTGTAATAAAGGAGAGAGTATAATCTTTCCCTACTTTTTCACTACCCTTTTTAATAGTTTATGAACCGAATTGTAAGATGATTTTAGTAAGGGAAAAAAAAAAAAAAAAACATCTCTCCTTTTCTGAACCACATAGAGCAAAATGTTAAAATTGCGGGGGCTTTTATATGGATAAAAATCAAAGGAAACTAAAGAAATGTATTTATGAACATTCTCTGAATATTAGGAAGGGAAATGCAAAAAATGGTCTGTATAAGCATATTTTGAAATATCTGGGGCATCACTTTTTGTTTTCTGGATTGGAGCAAGTAGTCAAAAGTCGTAGCGGTGGTCCATGGGAAGATCTAATAGAAAAATGTGAATTAGAGTGGCCCCTTAAGTTAAATACTATCACCTTGCCAGGACTTAGTGACCATGTCTGTACTGGTAGTGTTTTGAGACTGAAATATTTGTTGTTATAGAATGGGACATTAATTTTGGGCTTTGCTTATTGGTATATGCATCAACATTTTGATTTTTCATGGAATTGCCTTTCTATGATATAATTTATATGTATTATAAATGACTGGTGGGGAAAAGTTATGTGTTTTATAGGAGGGTTATTTAAAATGTGTGTTGTGTTTTTTAATTGATTTTGATGACATATGTGTAAATATTGAACGAAAGTGCTAATTCTTTTTGATTAGGCAGTTTTTTTTATGCTGGTGGTCATTTCTGCCTTTTTTGGGCATGGTAACATTGCATATTGGTGAACTCATTTACATCTTCACCATGCTGACAGCTCAGAAGCTACATGGTTAAAAACTGTGTAGGCTGGGAAACTGCACTGGATCCCAATACTGTAACAGAGGAATACTGTAATCTATCAGCTACATCCTACATATGCTTATATTATAGTATAATACTCTGTTTCATGGAGGTTTACACATTTTAGCAGCCTGTATCACTTACAAGTATATTCTTCATCTGGGGGTGGGGGAATTAAGCTGCATTTGTCACAACACATAAAATGACATTGTTATGATTGTTACACTGATTTTCTAGCATCCACCTTGTGTAATTAGGTCAAAATATGTGTGTGGTATTACATGTTAAAGGCAGTTCTGTACAAATGCAAGAGCTTTTACTTGTTTTCTTTTCCATGTAGACTCATTTATGTGGCTATGTTCAGAAAATTTTGGAATACATGGCCAACAAAAGCATAGAGGCTACAGGGTTGCTTTACAGGTTATTGAATCACTGCACAGTTTTGATTTACTTCATTAGCATAAAATGCAGCTACTTATGCTGTAATTTGCATGCAATGAAAGCTTACGTATTTGCGTGTGAGTGCATGCCACTGAACGCTGCTACACGGAGTTTACTGAATCTAAAAGTTTCTGCGCTTGTGTATGCATCACCCAGAGATGTGCACATGGTAAAAATTATCATGTAAGCTTTATTGAATCCCAGTGATGATGTAAACCTGCATGGGTGCACACTTTTTTTATTGCTTATCAAGTTGCCTTGCTGTAGAAATTATATTGTAGATGTGATTTCTTGGACACCAACTTGTTTCTCACCAAAGTAGCATCACCCACAGAGAAAATTCTGGACAAGATCAGATTCTTCTAGTGACTGCTGAAGAGTACCTGCATAGTGCAAGAAAGACATCAAGATAATGCTTTATGTCCATTTTGGTCATTTCAGAAAGCCATTACTGGGATCTTATCATTGTGCATTTTAAGAAATTGAATGCCTGTCATGATCTGTCTGAGAAGGTTAAGCAGAAACATCCCAAATGGTATAGTAAGTATTTTCCTTGCTTTTATATTTTAAGTTGTCACTTTTATTCTGGTGTAGGTTTTGAACTCTTGTTGTTGTTGCTGTAATCAGGTAATTGTCAGGTTCATTGTAGAAACTGGGTCTACAGCTCTGACAATCTTCATTATCAGGTGGAGGAAACAGTGGTGGTAACACTGCATATATCATGCCTAGATGTTTTAGAATGAGTTTCTGACAGGCCCTATTCTGCAGTGGGGTCACATTGTACTATATCATAGTAGTTGTGTACTTACTGGGGTGTAACAGAGTATACCTGTGTAATGTTCACTTCATGTATCTTAACATATGTACAAGGAACACACACACCTATATGTGTCACTCAGCTGGGGATAACATTTATGGAATCATATGTATTGTTTTATAATCTCACTCTTCCCTGATATGCTCTTTCTCTTACAATATGAACAGAATTTGATGAACATTTTGTCACCTTTCACAAAGGGCAGAAGAGGTTTACAGCCTGAGATGCTAACTATCACTCTGAGGTTGATATGTTCTGCTTCACTCAATTGTCAGAATACATTTACTTATGATGAACTTCCCATTTTTTCTCCTCACTGCAGGTCCTGATAATAAATTTCCTTCTCAGGGAGCTCTACCATACTGTACCACACTCTGCTAAGGTTATGGCTGAAGTCATTGAGGGTGATAAGCCAGAGAGGGCCTCAATGAACTGGGAATCTGGCTCTACCCAACCAGATATCTCACTTGTATTGTCTTAGGTAGCCCACCTCGATACCCTCAAGTCAGTTAACAGCAGAGTCACTTAAAAAACTACCCTCTACTATTGAACCTCCAGAAGAGGTTGTGCCCCATATCATTTTTGTCTGTCTCATGATAGAAAAGTGTCCCTCTGGCTGGGATATCTGCCAAATGTAAGTTGGGGAGCTAAAAAAAGTGCTTCTGCTTTTTAACTGGTACATTTCTAGCAAGCAGATGATATAGTTTATGCTAGTATACATACCCCCCCCCCCACACACACACACACACGCATACACAGAGTGCTAATGTGCTTCAACACAGGAAAAAATCTATCTTTTTAAACTGTGGCAAGCTTCTTGCTGCATTTGCAGCAAAAAGATGTTATACTTTATGCTACCACGTATGTATACACACACAGACACAGACACGCACATAGACACACTCTCCCTCACTCACACATGTGGAGTGCTAAACAGCTTTAACACAAAGAAATCGTATCTTTTTAATTTGTAGAAAACTGCTTGTAACATTTGCAGATGTTACAGTTGATACAGTTAATGCTACCACATAGAATATTAAAGTGCTTCAACACAGACAAAAGAAAAAAATCTATCTTTTTAAAGTGCAGCAAACTGCTTACTACATTTGTACGAAGTAGATATTGCATTTCTTGCCTGCCAGACACAGAGCACTAAAGCACTTCAACTCAAATGCAATACCACCATTCAATTGCTGACATTGCAATGAAGACTGATCAGCATCTGCCAATCGCCCCTTTAACCCTTTGCAAATGGGCAGCTTCCCCCTTTGCCCCATCCTAGTTACACTTCTGACAGCAGTTGTCCGTGCTCAAACCTATCGCCATCCATTTGTACCCCATTTAACATTTGCCATTCCCTCCTTCTATGCTCAGTCAAGCATTTCCTACCACCGTTTGTCTACTCACTTTGTGCCTGTATCGTCAAAATCTCCCACATACTATTGTGTGCTTGTCTACCCCTTTGTCTGCACTCTTTTATGTTTGTCTGTCTGCTTCATACTCCGTCCTTTTCATATCTTTGATTTCCCTTTTCTTCAAAAAAAAAAAAAGGGCCACCAGAAAATGTTTCCCTCTTTTTAACTCATTCCACATACACATAGATTTCATTATGTTGTCTACTCTTGTTTCTTTTCTCATTTATCTACTTTTCTGTACACCCCTTCTGCTCCTTTAATGACTCCAGTGAGTGTACATATATGTGGATACCATAGCAACATAGCTGCAAATAATATATGGCAGCTTAACAGTCTGCAGTCCATGGTGTCACCCTGTCAAGGGATATGGCTGCCTGCTCGCACCACCTACTAGAAACAGTACTTTATATTGAATTTTAGCTGCCTGATTTCACATGCTCTGTTCTTATGAGATTAGGTTAGTCAGATGGTCATTGTACAGTTTGTTCATTGCACAATTATACATACCTACACCGATGCATTGCATAGCTAGGTACACTTATATACATGCTGTTTGGCACAGTTGTGTACCCATGAGTATATATAATCTTGCTGTCAGTAAGTGCTGCAAAGTTTCACTTGGATATTCATTGATACCATCAGCCACCACATTGAGTTGTGTAGGACTGAAATCCTTGCTCATAAGAGCAGTGCATCACTATGAATCCTGTCCAGATTTTCATCACTATAAGTAGTTCTCCCTTAAATAATCAAAACAATCATAGTAAGACTCTAGCTTGTGATATCTGATACAGTAGCTGTCTTACAATTCCTTTTTTTAACCATTTAGAGTAACTGTGCAATCAAAGAGACACATTTAAAGATATGCAAAAAGGCTTGTGGAATGATGCATGTGTAGGACCAAAATATTAAGAAACTGATTCCTTGTAGGGTTTTTCCCATTTTACTAATTATTAAGTATACCCATTATAGTGAAACACTACTTTTATGATGGATTGCATAAAGACTTAATGCTGGAAATATTTTTGTTTTCTTTTGTTTTCAGATAGTTCCAAAAATAATGTTTGCCTCTGTATGTCTTCATTCATAAAGAATGTGACTATAATGAAGTTGCATATAACAACTATTGATTATTGTAGTACAGTGGAATGAGGTTAGATGTGATGTAGAGAACAACAAAGACTATTCTTAATATAAAAATGCATTTAAAGAATGATTATTGTCAAGTTTTGATACCAAAGGGAAACTTATTGTCTGCAACTGTGCATTCTTCATTGCCATTATCTCTATGTAAAAATGCAAGGTTTTAACCTGTGTTGGCAAATAATAAATATGGAGAAGCTATTTATCAGTAATAGATAATCATAGACTGACATATGCTGGGTGACATTGTCTAAAGAATGATTACTACAGAGTGAGCTTAAAGTCACCTGGAAAGTTTTGCAGCCAAAGAAATAACTGAACTCAGTTTTTATTTTGTAAAAGCTACAAGACAGTCCATAAGCATCAAGGATTGCATTTGAGGTTTATAGCTAGCAGAATTTCATTTGAAAAAGGTCTTATAGCATACATAGTAAATTTGTTGTAATACACTTTTGCAGATCTATATAGCAAACTTTCATCTAGTGAAGTATATATTTTTAGCCTTTCTGTCTTAATCTGAAATAACAATGAATTACTACATTGCCAAGTATACTTTACAGCTTGTTTTGAGATTATCATCATTCTGTAGCACTTTATTTGTAAACAATTTGTTCAGCATTTACACAGTGCCGATCAGCAAATCCTGATTTAAAGGAAACTAATTCTGTATTAGCAATACCATATGGCACACTGATTGTTAGCTTAGCGCAAGAGAAAACTGGTAAAGTACAGCTATCATTGAATGCATTTGCAGTAAGAAATTGCTGTAAATGAACAAAAGTATACATCACTCTTAAAGTATAACAATGCATTTATCTTGTGCATTGAGCAGTTTGAAAAAAAAAAAAAAAGACTCATGAGTCCACAATGGCCACATTGAACTAAAGCTACATACTTTTATTCTAAGAGGAGTTTAATGCAGCCTGGGTACTGTTCCAGCTATTTCAGAAAAGAATGACTACAAAATCCCAATATGGGCATCAGTTTGGGAAAACAGGTCTTACATCAGTTGGTTTGTACCCTGTTCTGCAAAAAAAGCAGTCTGTGGATAAACGGTGCATCTCAGGGAAAGAAGCAAACCCTGAAAAAAACAATATTTGACGCCTTTGATTTGTTGCAAAGTGCAATGAGTCTAGCACATGTTCATTGTGTAACTGGTTGGATTCTGACAAACGGGGTTATACTTTGGCTTAATATGTCTTCAGGCTGTGTTATAGTGCAAACTGTCATGAGAGCCATGATTACTGACAAAAGGTCAAAAGTGCAATAAATAATAAACATTTAATGATGCAAAAATAGTGGGGTACCTAAGAAGCTTCTGATATAACAGGAGTCTGGTATGGCATTTTTTCATTCATTAAAGTCTCAATGTTAGCACTCTGAGGATTACTATCTTTTTGTTCTGATGAAAAAGTACTTTCCAGATAGATGGCTCTATAGTTTTATTTCATTGAATAACTAATCATCAAACTGTAAACATTAAAATATCTATTTAGCAAATGTCCAAAACATCGCATTTAGTTTCATTGAATTGTTTTAGTTTCATCCTGCAGAAAACGTTGCGTATGATGTCACTGATTAAACAATTAGGACGGATATGTTTAGAATGTATTTGTAAATATTCTACAATTTAATTTGAAAGGTGAATAAAGAAAACATTTTGTAAATTAATATAATATGTGTATGCTGGTTTATAAAGTTTGTTTATTATTAGTATACTAAAGAAATGTAATTTCTTGCAAATTATGTTAGAGTTTAAATGAATGGGATTTATAAGAGCTGTCCAACAGTAAGTTCACTATGCGTAAGGCAGTCGGTGAACTGCTACAATGGCCACAACATCGGAGAGCATATCTGGAGTGTTAGGAAACTTGTATAACATGGTAACGTCTCAGAGAAACAAAGATATGTTGCATGTAGATGGTTACTTTACTTATACACTTTAGAAAAACAGTTGAAAGAAAGATGATAATGGTGTTGTTGTTTGAAATATAGTGCTAAGTGTAAAGGACGAGCTATAACTAAATAGGTTGATGATAAAAAACAGTTGTTAAAATCTGTTATGCATGACCATCCATCCAATCCATCTGAAGTTGAAAAATATATGGCATGTAGCACTTTGAAAGGAACAGCTACATTATGTAGAGATACACCATCCTTAGTTGTACATGATGTTGTTACTTGCAAATCTTTGGAAAGTACAGTTTCCTTACCAACAAGACAATCTATGCTGGAGCAAATTAATCGTGCAAGATGTAAAGAAATGCTAAGTCAGACTGCAGTTTGTACACCTCTAAGTATGTGTTGACTGTGCCTTGTACATCAATCACAATTTCTTTATTAAAATCATGATCATTTTGAATACATAGGGTGATTAATGAACATAGCCATTTGAAAGTAAAGGGTGTTTGAGTTGGATATGGATTTGTGTTATTTAAATCACAAACAATGTTATTGTACTTTATTATTTACAACAGTTTCCTATCACAGCAAACTTTAACATTTGCAATGTTGGCCAACTAAAACAATTTGATGAATTTAGATTCACTGTTTTGGCTCACTGAATAGGTACTCCGATGATTAGTTATTTGATAAAAATAGAATTTTGATGAATTGATATAGACCCTCAGATGGACAGAGAGCATTATTAGAAAGTTTAAATTTTTCAGCTATGATCATGACAAACCAGATGTAATACTGGAACATGGATCAGAAAAACCTAGCATTAGTTTGTCCATGCAGTGCAATATTTTATGTATTTACAGACATGGTGTGAGTTCTTAACAGTACTGCATCTGGCTGCAACAATATACATTCAGCAGCTGTGACACTGTTCTTAAGTAGTGATGCTTATAATTTTCCAGGAATTTAAACGTTTTTTCAATATCTTTTAGGGGGAGGCACATCTCATGTTGTGCTTATCACATGTATTGTTTATTTTCCATCAATGGTAGTATATAATCACATCACATTTTTCATAGGTTCATAGGTTTATACTAGGCTAACTACCACTGGGGTACTACAAGCCTAATCGTGCAACCCAACCCAGTTTTGAAACCGAAAACTTTGGATGCCTATATGGTGCAGTGTGCCACTAAGGAGATAGATAAAGGTTATGTGGGAAGGTATGTTAGTTGAGGATTAATTTACTTACTGTTGACCTCTGTCCATCATGGACATGGTGGCTAGAATGGGGGGTGAATATGCAATTTCAATCCAGTAATTAAGATTTATTTTGAATAGGGTTGTGGGTGAACTCTGTTTCACATCAATGGTGAGCTTATTACACAGCATAAAGATCCTTTGAGACACACATCAGTCGCTCATGCATGTTCTGTTCATGTCACAGGCAAAATTCAGGCCCTTGACTCTAGTGTTTCTGTTGCTGCAGATGTGCAAGAGATCCATCAGAGCTTGATCTAAGGATGCCTTATATGGCAGGCATAGATCAACTCTCAGTAACCTGTAGGAGGTCAAGTACAGAGAAAGGAACTTAAGGTAATCTGTGTAGGACAGGGTATTCTTACCCTGGATTCCCATGCTGAAGACCCACTGAAGGCATTCCAGCTGTAGCAAGCACATGGTTATGTACATGCTAAGGGGGCGTTGTACTCAATGATGAGACAGACAAGACATAAGTGGAGTTGTTTTAAAACTTTCTTGGATGTGGATTCCATACTCTTGCTTATGAGTTTGGTGACATAGAATCATTTTTTTTTATTATCTTGACTACATGCTGGTCCAGGGCCCGATTAATGTCTACATGTTTTCCCAGATCCCAAGCTACCGGGTCAGCTCTTTGGGGTATTTTATCAATGGAGCAATTAGCTTAATTGATTTCCCAAAGGGCTCTAAAATGCTGTCATTTGCTTGTGTTAGACACACTTGTAGGATGTTGGTATTGTGGGAGCAACCTATGATATCTTCCAAGCTGCAGTCATCTGTGAACTTAGAGAGCTAGAGGCCTTTGATATTAGCCTTGACTTCCAAGAAGTACATACCAAACAGAAGCAGGCCAACAGGGAGCCCTGTGGTACTCATCTAGGTACCAGTCTCCTGGTGGAGGTGATCTCACCATTCCTGACTTCATTGATCCTACCTGTGAGACATCCAGCAATCCAGTGAGTTATATTAGGATTTATGCCTAGTTCTGAGAGTTTGTCAACAGTACCTGAGTGGGGTGTTGTATTGAACACCTTTGCCAGATCTAGGTAGGTGGTACATTGTTTTCCCCTTATCCATAGCCTTGGTAACCTTCTCAAAGAAGTCTACCAGCTTGAGTAGGCAAGACCTTCCTTTAACAAAGAACAAACTGTGGTGGGTCTGGTGTCTGTAGGCTGCTAATATCCATGTTGATCATTTTCATGATAATTTGTTGCATGGTTTTGCATATTAGACTTGTCAGACTGATGGATCTGTAGTTTTTGGGGTCAGTTGATTTTCAACCCTTATGAAGAGGAATGACCACTGCAGCCCTCCATTCACCAAACACATAAACTATTTTGAGGCTGTAGTTGTGGTCCTGCTAGGTCATGTTTTAGGTTATTTAAGAGGTATCTGGAGATATTGTCAGGTCCCATTGAAGCAGTGTTTTTGGCCTTAGTGAGTGCCACCAAGATTTGCTCCCTGTTGATATGTGGGGGGATATTCTTGAAGGAATTTCGCAGGGGTTAGTGGGGGGAGTGGTGGCGAAGATTGAGCTAAATTTATCAGCCAGTAGATTCTCTATGTCACCCTGGTCAATTCTGCACACTACTGAGTGTTACCCTTAAGGTTCCTGATAGAGCAGAAGAAGGCCTTGTAATTTTCCTTAGCCTGGAAGGTGATTCTGACCTAGTAATTGACCTTATTGGACTTTATTATACCCCTTAGTTTCTTGTTTATTTGAATCAGTGAGCTCTAGTCACTATGAGAGCTGCTTTTACTGATGTATTTTTTCTTTTGTTCTACCTCCTGTTAAGGTCATGAGCACTAGTGGGGTTTGTTTTTGGTGCTTCCATTGCCTTCTCATCTGCTGGCAGTAAAAGAACAGGGACAAAGCAAGGAACTCATGATTGGACACAACTAATAGCAAATAAGAAGTTTCTACATTATTGCAAAGATGACTCTCTTCATATTTATCCATATCAGTTCAATCAGTATAATACCTATTGCATCTTGAAGAACAAAAAAAGTACTCATTAGATGGGTGAAGAGAATATTCCATTAGCACTACAAGCCTTTGTTGCTGTACGTACGATACTCTATTAACTTGTAGAGTCAAGTTAAGTTTTAGTGCTTGTTCATCTGTCTTAAGTTTACAAAGGTTAATGAAAGATGATCAGCTCATATTGCTCGGGGCACAATCCATTACAGGTTTAAAAAGTAGACAAACCTCAGAGTGCTTTGCTAAGGCATTACTTTTATTCTTGTTTAAAATGTCATAGCAGTCTTATGTACTTATTTCCTAAAAAGTTGTTCTGTTTTTTTTTCTATATAGTATGCTGGGCACCCTACGCATTTAGCAATATAGACAAACCCTTTTATAGAACAATTACCACCTTGGAATTTCAAAATAGAGTCAACGATTTCCAAACTTAAACTATCACCTTCCAAGACATAAAAACCCAGTTTGCACCATTAACACTTTATGGTACAAAGTTTGACTTCCTTAGTGTTTTTCACTTGATTGTTTTACAATTAATTTATGGGAGGTTGTCTTGCAAATAAAATTAGGCTTCTCCCCTAGTATATTATAGCTGAAGAAGTTGGCTTTAACTATATTCAAGTTGTTTTTAAATTATCCCCAGGATTCACGAAGCCTCCGTGTAAGAGTTATAACTCTTACACGGAGGCTGCAGTTAAACGGAGTGATGTCAGCATGCTTTGCATATTCATGAGAGCATGCTGAATCACACCTAAGTCTAACACGGTCCGTGTAAGACAGTAGGGGGCGTGTCCGTAGGCTGAGCACTGCAAGCGGACACACCCCCAGAAGTGTAAAAGTGCCCAAAGTAAACACCCACAACAGAGTCCACGGAAATGTGAATAAACACAACACAACACATGCCCCCACAGACTATGAACATAAAATATATATAAATGAACATGTTATATTTATTTTTTTAAATTGTAAAGATGTTTAACCGTGAGTGCGCTCGTTTGCGCGGGTGTGCCCGTAGCGCAGCTACAGTTAGCAGTCAGTGGGAAAGCATATAAGAACTAAATATGCAAAATAAGCCAGGAAGCAATAGCGTAGCTGTAGAGATGTTGGCTGCAGAGCAGGCATTCATGGTTCGAGCCCCCACAACACCAATTTTTTTTTTTGCAAAATAAGCAGGAAACAAGTCCCTGACAAATATGTACACATAAAACCACAAGTTATGTAAAATGTAATGAAATAGCCCATTTATATTGAAGACATGTGAGGTAACAAAAGAAGAAAAAATGCCAGATATGCCCATAGCTGAGCTACAGTTTAACGGAGTAAGTACATGTGCCCGTAGATGAGCAGTGGTTTAACTGGTGCAAAATGAGTGCCCATAGCTGAGCAGTGGTTTAACATGCTAAATCTATGTGCCCCTAACTGAGCTAAGCGTAATATGTGTGCCTATGGCCAAATGAGGCTTAAAGCAGTGTACCCCGTTTGCGCGGAGCTGCGCACCGCACAAACGAGCTAACCGATGGGCAACGTTGAGCAAGCCGTATCAAAACTGCCTTTACACAGACACACCCCTCAGCATATCTAGACAGTCATGAAAAATAAAAAGCAGTGGCCAGGTTCGAACCCAGGATACTATACACCATAGTCAAGGTACAGAACCACTAAGCCATGACAGTAGTACCTGTAAATGCAATAATAGCTAATATATAGGAATGAATGCAAACTAGAGCATGACAATGCAGGTTTACTGAAGTTGATACAATTCCAAAATGGCCAATCACAGATATGTGTGGGAAAAACGGACTACATAAGCCCCATAGGTGGGAATACACAGCATAAACAATTGTAGAACTGACCTGCAGGCAGAATGACAGGACTAGGAGAGGGTAGTTGCTTTCGAGCACAGAGGTGGGGTGTTGAAGAGTCCAAGTACATGGTCTGGCTCCTAGTCCATGATCATGAGGCCCAACTCATGCAGGGCCAGGTCCTCTGGGGACCATACAGGGCTGAGGCGTGGGACCGGTTGGCTCATGATCTCACCAGTGCCACAGGGATTCCAAGGACTGGTGAGCAGGTCCGTCACCACCATGCGGACCTGAAGAGATGCAAGCAGGACCAACTGAACCTTTGGATCCAGGAGGCCCGGCAAACACCCAACGCCCCACTACTGAGTAAGTAACATTTAATTATGTATGTAAGAAATTAAACTAGCTGATATTATGGAGATGTGTATTCCAATATTACTTCATTTATATTACAGCTGCAGGTGTCCGTTCTGCGAACCTCAGAGCCTATGGCGATAGGCTGGTGCGGTTGCGCCACCAGGCAGGTCAGTAATCCACTACCAGTAACTGTAAAGAAATATAAAAATATGGCAGTCAGCAAAAGAGTGCAGTGTAGTCAGTAAGGAATAAAATCTGCAAGTAACAGTGTGAAAGTGTGTGCAAGTATTGCTTGATTACAAGAGTTTTCAGCCTGTAAGTTTAACCTAAACATGAAACTGTCCGACATATATTCTGAAATAAAAATGCCCTGCCTGTAAGAAAATACTACACAACCTGCAGCAGGCTGAAAAGTATAGCTGCAGAAGATGATGAAATCACATGTGTGAAATATATCACTGTGGAAATACTGAAACATGACAGAAGTGAGAATGCTGGAAAGGATTGTAATAACTACTGTTAAAACATGTCAATAAAGCCTAGAAGTACCATCCTGAATAGTAAAATGAAAGCAAGTGAGAGAGTGTGAGAAAGTGCCATGAATCCAGCAATACAGTAGTAATAACCCCTGAATAAAGTATACTGCAGTCAAGACAGAATGAAATGCATGTGAGATTCAAAACCAAACAGCAAAATCTGTTCAAAGCTTTGCTGCATCTGGAATGTGTATCCCAAAATCAGAATATGTTGCTCTCAGTCTGCAATATGCAGATAGGATGTTTGTCTGATATACCAAACATCCACACTTGTCTACAACTATATAAAGCAAATGTAGCCCTGATGTAGCTGAACAAAGCTAGATATGAATGTGTATGAAGAACCATAACATGTATATTGATGTTGCATTAACAGTCCTATCACCAAGTTGAAATAGTTATCATACAGGAAACTGTAGTTAGAACAGTAGTGTGTATATAACTGTAGCTATTAGAAATGTACAGCATATGTATTGTTATTCGAAGGTGTTAATATTACTTTCTTCACCCCACCCTATAACCACATATAACCCATTCCACGTGAAAATGGTATGAGCAATCACAATTAACACCCCTGGACGTTTGTCCTGTTGGGTCATATATATTTGCATGTCTGTTGATGCATCTGCCCTGTTCATACATCCACACCTGATGGCCTGTTGCCATCAACTAACCCTGCATGTTGTTGGACTGTGTATTTCTGTTCAAATTATGCATGTGTTATGCACGCTGTTCAATGGTGTGAATATCTGGGTGTTTGGTTAATGGGAATACTAATGCATGCTGTTACAACTAATTGTGAATGGTATTATATGTCACTAACCCAAACTGTCATGACATAATGCAAAACATAGTACGACAGGGAAGGCGGGTTCCAGCGGACCCACCTCTCCCACCTCAGCTGGCGAGTGCACCTGGCACTAGTGCCGAGTCCGGACCCTCCTCCGGTGGCCCTGTGCCACCTGCGGGTGGAAGCTCTGCAGGGGATGGGGCTCGCCCCCCCTCTGCAAGTGTGACCAGAGGAGGACTCACCCTCCGTAGCATCCGGACTGTGGTGCGTAGGGAGATTCGGGACTCTGTTCTCGAGCCCCTACACCAGCTCGAGGCACAGGTGGCGCAACTAACGGGCATGCCTGTTGCCCCATCTACACAGCCCCCAGCACAGCCCCATCCTGGGCAGTGAAGGAACAGTGGCAACTGCCTATGGGTGGGGATATCAGTTCCACTGTTGCCATCTGTGGGCTCATGGGCTCTGGATATCCATACCTCCGTCCCCGTCAATTGTGTAACCCCCCCACACGTGTCATACACTGCCCCTGTATGCGTCTTGTTTGTCTCATCTGTTTATCTACCCAACCTACCTCCCCAGCTGTACCAACTTCCTTCACCTGACATACCACTCTCACCTGAAAAAAAAAAAAAAAAGGGCACTCTGTACCCACAAAAAAATTATGCCCCATACATAGCTGCCCATTCCGCACACATGTCTACTGGACATGGAACCTATCAATTACAATTGGCTGTACAACAAGTATTATTGTTGTCCTGTCACCTCTCTCAGGGGTGGAAGGTTTCAAATGTCACACCAAATTACATACATATGCACAGCTGTTGCTGATGAAGAAATGGGCAGCTATGGGCCTTACCTACATCCCTCCTGCACATCCCAAGCTTGTTTCCCTACTGTCTTACCCTCTTTGTGACCCCTTTTTCACCACTTTTCTGTCTCCCCATTTTCTTTTCTTTCAAAGAAAATAGCGCGGGTGTGCGCAAGAGTAAGCACTGTTAAGCGGTTGTAAGCGGGTGTGCGCGGAGCTAACCGCCAGTGCGCATGCGTGAGCTCCGTGCAAACCAGCGCTAACCCGGTTATAACTGCTTAAAAATGCCTTAGTCACTTTGATTGACAGGTCCTGTACTCAGCTCAAAAGCAAAATAAAATCCCACTGTGAGTCCCGAACCCAGGACCTTGGAAACAGTAGCCTGCATGACTTACCACTAAGCCATGACTCTTATACAAGAACATTGTGCTAAAATAAATATATCATGTAATAGTAGGAATGAATGTAAAGGGAATATAGATGTGTAGTACACAAAGCATGCCATTTAGAATTACTATCAAAACTAGTGGAGTTCCATAATAGTAGTGTGTGAACAGAAACAGCCATGCTAGTTGGAAGCTAGTAGGTAATAATGTCACTATATCACCTTGCAAGACATACACATACTCACAGCAGGATAAGCACTGCCCATACCCCACAACCTCTTACAGCAACACATCTGGACCAAGTAATAAAATATGTGGAGCATAGGCCCAAAACCAGGGACACATTACAAATAATGTTACAACAAATGCAGACAGTTCAGAGAGTAACAGGGTCTGCACTTTGTGGGATGTTTGGAAGGGTATGCAGTCTGAAACTTGAATGTTTGTCACCATATTCTGACTTGAGCCCAGAGTGACTTGCCAGAAAAAGGTGTGCATGAGATATTGACCAAAATATGAGGCAGAAATGTGGACAACCTGCAAATATCTGTACACATGACGGGTCTGACACCACCATATTTGAATAGTTAAGAGCCTAGACATAGCAACAGTGAATGACTTACATGGATGCCCCACAGACCCCATGTGAAATGTACAAACAGTAGGCAGAAAGGTGTAACACATGCAATGGTAACTATGGAGTCCTGAAAGTATTCACCACTTGCATGGCAGAAAAAGTGTAGTAATACATATGCTCATGCTAACCCACAGTCACAACTGCAGCATACCAGACATTTTAATGGGTGTACCCCACTGATATGTACCATTCCATGAGGCACATAACAGATGAACCTGAAAGTCTCTGGGGCCTGCTCAGCAGCATTCTCAAATACCCTAATAGATGTCAAGGCCCACACCATGGCCAGACCACACTGCATGCTGTAACACCCAATCAGATATAGCAAGCATTCCAAGGTGTGAATGTACATGGAAAATAGGAAAGCTACAGCAGCACACTACAGTCAAGACACCTAGCAGGCATACAAGTAGTGACTGTAAAGGGCAACTATTGAAGCCTTAGCAACAAAGTGCAAGCAAAAGTGAAAGGAAAGCACACACACACACACACACACACACACACACACACACACACACACACACACACACACACACACACACACACACACACCCATTAACAGTAGTAGTAGTTGTAGGTGTCAGTGTACATACACAGTTAGTACAGGAAACTGGAGAAATGAATGAAGGAATGTTAATCTACAACACACCTGGAAATATGAGAGAGATACCAACCTTTACACTCACAGAACATTGTCCACAGCATAACAGCATGGTCCCTGCCCTTAAAATCTGAAAGGGCTATGCCTATCTCACATACCTTTTTATAGCACTGTTCTGAAATCACAGTGAGAACTGCAATCAGTACACAACTGGTTGCATGCAATTAGCAAATGCTGGCTAACAATTGGTGCAGAGGCCATCACATGGGCATATGCAGATACCTACAAAAGTATGCTGTACTCCCAGTCCACACATGCAATACTTTCATTGCACCCTGAGAAGGATGTGAGAGACAGACAGAGAGAGAGAGAGAGAGAGAGACAGAGACAGAGACAGAGACAGAGAAAACTGCAATTAAGCAGACACAAACAAATTGTTCAGCAACAGCTACCTGAAAACTGACAACTGGGAAGTGGAGCAGCAGGACAGAGAACCAGACAGCAACACAAGCAGCTGTGACAAACACAGGTAATGTAAAGTAATACTATAAAGGTCTACATACTGTGAACCCTCCATATGTGTCATTGGTCTGTATCCATATGTATATGAAGATGTGTAAAGGGCAGGGGACATACAGCAACTATCAGTGAAGGCTGTACATACATTTGTATGTGAGAGCATCTATGTGCACATATCAATGTTGTTTGATTGTAGGTTGTAGTGCCATGTACAAAGTAGGTTTCACAGTTATGTATGTTTAGCAGTATGTTAGTGTGTGCATACAGTATGGTAGACAAATATGCTGATATACCTGTCTAACATATGGATATGTATGTATGTCAACATATGTATGTGTGTATATATATATATATATATATATATATATATATATATATATATATATATATATATATATATATGATATGCATATATGTATACATACATAGAGAGAGAGATGTATGAATACATAGACAGATGTAGATAGAATATTGTACAAACATATCTATGTAATGCACACATACAGATATAGATATATGTAGATACATATACATAGACAGACTGATCTGACTACCTACAGGTATGACTGTATATGACGACCTGCAACACAGCCTGTCCCACCCCTCTGTCACTCACACCCCTCTGTGCCCCCCTCCACATCTATAGCAATATATGTACATCAATATATATATGTGTATGTGTATATATATATATATATATATATATATATATATATATATATATATATATATATACATATAGATATATCTATATACATATATATATATATATATATATATATATATATATATATATATATAGAGAGAGAGAGAGATGTATATAAATTCTGAGTGAGGCACATGTATACAGATGTATTGCAACAGGTGCCTGGTGACAAAGGCATGGAGTGAACACCAGTGTCAAAACCGGAGTACCATAGCACATTCCAGATCACCTACACCAGTAACCACCAGATATGTGATTGGCTGCCCACCACTGCATGTGTCAGGGGTGAACAGGGTCATAAATGTGTACAATAGTTGCCCCAATTATATTCACAGTGGCACACTATCCCTGGAATACCTGCACATGGTATGTGTCAGCTGACATGGTGAGTCAACTATGGACATGTAGGTCGGTGTACCCCTCCACACCACATAATGGATGCCATGGTATGGACCTCACATGACAGCTACAGATATGGAGATGGACACAGTGACATGTACAACACTGTGACAATGCACTCAAACACATTACCAATGCACAGTGACTGACAACACCACAGAGTACACATATGCTACCCACATAGAGGTTACCACTCCCAGATTTACATATGTAAGTCACACTCATGACAGATGTCCAACGACCATAGTAACACCTCACACCATCCGCAACCTAAATGTCTGCTGTGTGTCGTCTGTGCACTGCAATAGAGTGCACATGTGGAGGTAAGAGTTCCTACCCACAGATAAGACATACCCTGCAATAAACCACACAGTGTTAAGAAGCAAGACTCCCCATGAGTACATGTCACACATACCCCTGCTGAATGTTAGTCAGATAGGTAATATGCCATATGAGTCACCCTGTGTAACTGTGTGACAGCAGCAGGTACCATCACACCACATGTGTCACAATGGTCAGGGTAGCAGAACAGTAGGCTGCTGTAGTCCCAGGGGCAATAGCATATTGTATAGTATTGTATTGTAATGTAATGTATTGTGTTGTATTGTATTGGTATGTTGAGGTGCCTCCTTCGTGGAGTGGAACCACTGCTGCTGTGCACCAGTGTACAGTTACATATCATGTAGTCAGGCTAGTGTTACATAGCACTTCTATATGTGTGTTTAGCTCCTGTCAGAGTTTATGTAGCATGCAACTGGGGATACCATCAGGTCCCATCCATGTTGTGTATTCTGCTGTCCTGAGGGTGGCTCTCACCTGGACATCTGTGATGACAGGGAGGTTACAGTCAGCTGGTATAACTATGCCTTATTTGGGGGGAGAGGGTGGGGTGACACCTGCACTGAACCTGTCTGCCACAATGTTGTCGATATCTGTGGTGTCAGTGAAATATTTGTTGTTGTGTACTACCTATGGGCATAGAGGATGGATCCTGACCAGGTTGCTAACATAACTGAAGAAGGCCTTCTGGTTATCTGTAGTGTCCCTCTTGATTTCCCTCTCAAAGTTGCCCATGTATTTTGTATGATGGAAAATAGATCCTTACTAGTGTTGCTCAGACATGCCCTCCCTTTATGGAATTATGCTCTGTCTTGCAGTAGCTTCCATCTTCTGTAATACAATCTGTCTATGGCTGGGGTCCACCAGACAGGATGCTGTCCCTTTGTGGAGAGTGTCTTGGTCATATATGGGATTGCATGATCCATGCATTCTCGGAGATGTCTGTAGAAAGCAATTGTGTAGGGGTCAGCATTGTGGGTTGTATCTGCCACTGGCCCAGTGGGCTGAAAGGATACCATGTCACTGTTACAAAGTGTAAAGTTTGTATCTGTAATGTTATGCACTATAGTCGTTTGTGCTGGTGGTGGAGGTGGGATATGTATATCCAGGGCAATCAGTGTGTGGTCCCTCACAGTAGTTGATGATGTAGGCCATACAGTACCTAGATACAAACCCCCAGAGTGAGGAGGTGCTCTTGACCTGAATCAGTGTTCTGACTGCTGGGGTTTGGTAGTATGTCGTATGGAGTCTGCCAGATACTGTTGCACAGTTGCTAGCTGAGCATTGATACCTGGCCATCTACATGTGTATCCACCAATAGACAGACAGATGCTACATATGTGAGATATGTTGTATCATAACAGTCGAGTAGCATGTGTAGTATGTGTGCCAAATTCTGCTGACATATATTGCTGATACCAGTTTTTTTTCTTTCTCAGGTACATGGCCCACCCGCGGAATCCCACCTACTCCACAGCTGAGGATGAGGAGATACACCAGAGCCTGGTGCGGGATTATGCAATACTCTTTTCCTGCACCAGCCAGAATCAGCAGGAGAGGGCTGCACTGTGGCAAGACCTTGTCTGTCGGGTAAATGACATAGGCATGCATAATAGGACATATGAGCAGGTACGACATCACTGCAGTGATTTAATCAGACATGTCCGTTGGCGTGCGTCGGATATCCACAGGCAACAGGTCACCACAGGTGGTGGGGTGGCTACACATCCACCACTCACCAGACTGGAGGGACTACTCATGAGTGTAGTGGCTCCAGTCCGCCAGCAACAACAACGGCAGCAGACATGCATTATGATGGAGGCTGGAGCCACACAGCAGCAAGACAGTGAACGTGCAGGTAATATGCCATATGTATAGTTGACTGTTGTGTACACTGGTAGTTAATGCATGTGTGAGGTTTGTCCTTGGTTTGTAGCTGTCACCATAGTATTTAATGTGCAAGTTTGATATCCTCAATATTAGCAGCTGACCTGTGAAAGGCGACTGTTGTACTACTGACCTGTATCATACTCAGTAACAATGGCACAGTTGTGCCCACTGACATTAGTTTCTTCACGTCTGCAGGACCCTCTGGTATAACAGCAATGCAGCCTATCCATGCTGGTGAGTGTGTATTAACAATTCCTGTAATAGTGTTGATAGTAATAGTACTATTTGGCTCACTTAGTAGTGCTCTTTGTATGCATGTAGGTGTGTCTGTGTCTATGTGTTGATATCATGCATACTGAGTTCTGTACAATTGTGTGAAACTGTGTGCATGTGTGCATGTGTGCATGTGTGCACCTGTGCATGTGTGCATGTGTGCATGTATGCACCTGTGCATGTGTGCATGTGTGCATGTGTGCATGTGTGCACCTGTGCATGTGTGCATGTGTGCATGCGTGCATGTGTGCACCTGTGCATGTGTGCATGTGTGCATGTGTGCATGTGTGCACCTGTGCATGTGTGCATGTGTGCACCTGTGCATGTGTGCATGTGTGCACCTGTGCATGTGTGCATGTGTGCACGTGTGCATGTGTGCATTTGTGCACCTGTGCATGTGTGCATCGCTGGTAATGTGTAGACATTGTAAACTGTGTTTCCTGTTTCCTTCCCACATGTTCAGTTGCTGCTCTGGTGTCATGTAGCAGGGAACCTGAGTCAGGTGCCGTGGGTACTGATAATGATGACATCTGTGTAATGGCACAGGAAAGTATGCCAGGGTCCGCCATTGGTCAGCCGATTGACAGTACACAGCTGTCGACCCCATCAATGTGCACAGTTATCCTGCCAATACACCCTTTGTCACCAATGTCCCTAGGTGATGGACAGCATACAGTGGACATTGACCAGGGTAATGTGGTATCTGTGGCACATGCCTCCCCACACAGCAGCCATGGGCATGGCCCAGAGATGGTACCACACAGACAGATGTCCAGGGGTTCTCGTGGGAGCATCCGTGGGTGTACTGCCCCTGTCAGACGTGCCCACAGAGGTCTTACAACTTCAGCTATGTTTCGGGCTGTCATGCAGGCACAGTCACGTATGGAACGGTACACCAGACAGGGTCTGAGGGAGCTGACAGCATGTCGCACAGCCATGACTGACAGTATGCGTGACATTGCGGCTGCCATCCGTGATTTCACCGATGTCATAGACAGATGTTGTGGGGACATATTAGACCGGTTCCACAACTACATGTCCATGAGCCAGGGCGATGGTGGGCGGTTGAGGTGTCGACGTGGCTGTATGCCAGCAACAGCAGCAGCTGGCAGTCGTCGTGGACGACAACAGGGCCGCGGCTGCCCCCGTAGTTCCAGCAGCAGCCCCAGCAATGCTGGGTCTGTGCTATCATCAGACCGCCCCAGGAGACCACGTGCACGTGGCTCTGGCCAGGCCCGACAGGGATCTGTGTCCAGTCAACGAACACCTGCTTCTGATGACAGTACCCAGTCTGGGTTGGTACTGGATACGGTCCGTAGCACCCCTGCAAGGCACAGGTACCGTGTCCGTGGCCAGAGACACTGATCTGTATGACCTGGCAGGTATAGTCTGTGGCTGTCCACAAACACCAGTATATGGCAGCCATGAGGTGGAACTGTGTGCATCCATACACACATGCGAATTGACAACACCTAGGGCTACCGCATACATGCACACACTGCATCAACATTGCCCCACCTTCTACTGCTGTCCCTCACCAACACACATACACATACATGTCAATTGGTGGTATCGGTGGCTGACTCAGGCATAACAAGTTCACACCCTGTGCATATGATGAAACTGTGCCACCTCCTGCAATCTGTAACAACTGTGCAGGTACAGGTTAACATGTTGCTGATGCACAGGGTGACCACATAGATGTGTAGTAATAGTATCATGTTGTTAACAGTACTGTGTGCTGAATTAATTGTGGGTATATCACAGCATGCCTGATGCAGTAAGTGTGTGACTGTCATGTTCTGTTGTCCACACCCATGGTAAGTACCATAGTGTATCATCTGCACATGTTGGCATACTGGTGGTAATGATGTCAACAGAAGGCTACATACATAGGTAGCACAGGGGATTGGGTAATGAATGTAGTAATACACAATGATGGACATGTAAATTGCAAGTGGCATGTTGCCCACACTAGACTCTGCAATGCAGATGTTTGAGGATGTTGATATGTGTGCAGTACTACACGACTGGTACAGGACACACAGGAGCACCCTAGCACTGCATGCTCACATCTCATACCATGTTAGACAGCCCCAACACACATAACTAACTGTCACAGGAGGGAGAGTCCCCATATATGTCAGGGATACTGTGGTGGCAGGCCAGGGAGCATACATCCTACTAAGTATGGAACCACTGAGTGAAGGCTCAGTGTCTGTTATTTGACATGTGTATTACTGCAGGTATGAGCACATGGGTTTCTATCCAGTTATTGTACATCCTGACAGTACATGGGCTGTACACTTGTGTGCACTGAGACTGGACCCTAGTCATCTGACCCATGTATTTCCATGTACATGTGCATAGTGCCTGCATATTTGCAGTGTTACCTACTGGAACTGGTACAGCTTGTTTGTTGTACAATGGATTACATGCAGCCCTGTTTACTGTAGCTTTGTTTGCATGCATGTTTGCTTGCAATTACCCTGGAATACTGATCACACCTGCAATGCATAGTTATAGAGCTTCTGTGGACTCCTAGTGCCATCTGCATAGTCTACTATATGTATGTCCATGTCCCACTTGACAGGATGTCACTGTTTGTCCTGTTCACATGTACATTGCCTGTGACACAGTGCATATGACTTACCTGGCATGTGTCCATGTGAGCAGTCATATATGCTACTGCTAACTAATCACAGGCACTACACCTTCACATATTCATCTTCTGTTGAACTACCTGCCTTGCTAGGGACGGCCTGCACCTGTCACCCCTGGGCTTTCAGATATTGGCAAAGGCTCTTGCTACCCCCATAGTGCCTATGTTAGGCAGGGCTCAAATGACAAACCCACCTTCATAGGTATCACAAGGGATAAGAAACTAAGAGCAATGCTACCCAACGCCAGAAGTCTAAACCTCCAGATGCATGCACCCAAAACACTCTTTGGCATGGAGAACATTGATATCTGTGCAGTAACAGTTGCCTGGTTCAGGGCTACTGAGAGCACACCAGCACTACCAGGTTTAACCCAGTTGATTTCTTTGAAACAGTCACCAAGGCCATTGACGAGGGGAAGGTGGTTCACACAGCCTACCTGGACCTTGCAAAAGCCTTCACAACAATACCCCACTTGGGCATTCTAGAGAAGCTCACCAGCTTAAATATAAGCCCCTATGTCACTAGATGGATTGCACAGTGGCTCAAGGACAGAACCCACATGGTTAGCATTGCTGGAGCCATGCCAGACTCCAAACCAGTTACGAGTTGTGTCCCACAAGGCTCAGTCCTGGGACCTCTCTTGTTTGGTATATATTTATTGGAGGTACAGGCCAACACGGACGGACTGTGGCTGACCAAATATGCAGATGACTGCAAACTGGCCACCATAATCGACTCTCCAGCCGACACAAGCATCTTCCAAAGGGGCATCAAAGAAACAGACAACTTGTGCCAGAGCCATGGCCTTCAGCTGAACAGTGTTTAGAAAGGGGAATGTGCATCCTGTAGTCTGTTCACCTAGTTGCCAAAAGGGACATTGTCCTCACACACACTAACCCCCCTCAGCCAAAAATACACTCTTGCCAATTGCAGGATTCAAACCCCTATCTGACTATGTTATGACACTCAAGACAGACACATTAGCAGAGTGTGTTGTTTGCATTACTGAGAGCTTTCCCTTCTCTTGCTTTACTTATAGGGTGCTGACATCATCAGTGTTTAGAAAGGGGAATGTGCATCCTGTAGTCTGTTCTCCTAGTTGCCAAAAGGGACATCTCCCTCACACACACACTTGCCATTCGCAGGATTCAAACCCCTACCTAACTATGTTATGGCACTTGGGACGGACGCATTAGCGGAGCACACTATTCGCATTACTGGGAGGTTTGTCTTCTCCTGCTATACTTATAGAGTGCTGACATCATCAGTGTTTAGAAAGGGGAATGTGCATCCTGTAGTCTGTTCTCCTAGTTGCCAAAAGGGATATTTCCCTCACGCACACTAACCCCCCTCAGACAAACACACACACTTGCCATTCGCAGGATTCAAACCCCTATCTAACTATGTTATGGCATTTGGGATGGACGCATTAGCGGAGCACACTATTCACATTACTGGGAGGTTTCACTTCTCCTGCTATACTTATAGAGTGCTGACATCATCAGTGTTTAGAAAGGAGAATGTGCATCCTGTAGTCTGTTCTCCTAGTTGCCAAAAGGGACATTTCCCTTACACACACTAATCCCCCTCAGACAAACACACACACTTGCCATTCGTAGGATTCAAACCCCTACCTAACTATGTTATAACACTTGAGACGGATGCATTAGCAGAGCACGCTATTCGCATTACTGGGGGGGGGGGGGGTTCTTCTCCTGCTATACTTATAGAGTGCTGACATCATCAGTGTTTAGAAAGGGGAATGTGCATCCTGTAGTCTGTTCTCCTAGTTGCCAAAAGGGACATTTCACTCACACTAACCCCCCTCAGACAAACACACACACTTTCCATTCGCAGGATTCAAACCCCTACCTAACTATGTTATGACACTTGAGATGGACGCATTAGCAGAGTGTGCTATCCGCATTACTGGGAAGTTTCTTTTCTCCTGCTGTACTTATAGGGTGCTGATATCATCGGTGTTTAGAAAGGGAATGTGCATCCTGTAGTGTGTTTTCCTAGTTGCCAAAAGGGACATTTCTCTCCCACAGACTTACACACACACCAACCCCACTCACACACACATGCACACACACTGAGCATTTGCAGGATTCAAACCCCTACCTAACTATGTTATGACACTTGAGACGGACGCATTAGCGAAGCGCGCTATTCACATTACTGTGAAGTTTTTTTTCCCCTGCTGTACGTATAGGGTGCTGACATCAACGGTGTTTAGAAAGGGGAATGTGCATCCTGTGGGGAGGCAGACACCAAGCACACTCTGGCTAAGCTGTCATTCCCTAGGGCAAACAGCCTAGTGTTGACCTCTACACCCATATGTTTAATTGTCAAATGCACATTATTTGTTGCTGATAGACTGTTTGCACATCTTTATTGCCATAGCATTCCCTGTTTGTATGAACAACTTGTGCATCTGTGGAAGATGTTTGCATATGGGAGGGATCCACTATATCACGTATGTCTCTGTAGTCATTTAACTGTGTGCACTGGGCAGACTGCTGTAATGTGGTTGGTTCCTGGAATAACACATAAAAATACCAGATATGTGTGTCCAACTGCTAAACTGAGAAGTGTGTGAGCATGCCCAGTTCAGCCTTCCCATGGCATGTTGTCTGACATATGTCTCATTTATCAAAGTGTGTGAGCATGCCCAGTGTGAGCATTCCATATGTTGGACTCTGCAGCCCACCGCATTTGTGGATGAGTGTGAACTTCAACAAATATCACCCGTTTATGGTTGTGTGTTGTGTGTCATGTTGTGTAGTTACTGTACAACTGCTTTGTGTGTGAACACAACAGGATTATACTGTGCCTGCAGTGTTTGCATGGGATACTTTGCATACAGTTGTCAACATCCTTTCACACTGACCTAACACTGTAGTACTGTATAGTGTACTGGTAGTACTTTGACTGTGGTGGACAGTATCCTGGGCTTTAGTGCTATCACTGCTTTACATTTCGATAGTGGGCACAACAGCCTGGTTAGGGGCCAGTTGTGTACATCTGACCATGTTGCATTCTGTTCAGATATGAACTACTTAAACCAGGCTTGTCCAACATTGGTAGTGTATTCCACAACATAGGTGTACATTTGCAAACACTGGCGATGTGCCCTAGTCCATGTCTAATGCTAGTTGGAGAGTGTGTTTGTCCTTCAACACACATTGTAAGTGGAGTTTGCCATGACATATGTCATGGTTAGTATACTGTGCCTCTGTCTACCTGTGACATGACAGTGATACCCAGGATAAAGCTACCATCTCCCATCCACTCATCAAGATTCCTATTGAGGAAGATTGATAAGTGACTCTATGGGTAGCCTGTACTGGGGTTCACTCATGGGTGGGGTGGCTTCTGTGTTATGGATCACGCAGTACAGCTTGTCCTATGTAAGTCAGTGCTGGGGTTCAGGTCTCTCATGTGCATAGCTCACTGCCATTCAGATTGTACAAGGTGCAGCATGTTTATTGATACCAGCAACACAGGCAACACATGGCATCTGTGCAAGCTCTTTGATACTCCTGGTGAGGTACTGTTGGGGACTTTACGGTTGATGGAGGTGTCTGCTGAGGTACATCCCACAGGGGCTATTGTAGTCAATTGTACCGCTGATGAAGGATGACTGCAGAGCCACAATGACCTCCCTTATCTAGATCTGACAACCTTCATGATTAGGTGGGTATATGGTATGTTTCTGTAAACACTACAGCACATTTTTGTCCAATGCAGGATATCTGTCACCTTGTGTCCCCAGGTCTCTCATTACATGTTAACTACATAATGGGTTAACACCTATGTGGTAATTGGTGGGCACTTACTGTATATCCACGGGGGTTGACTATACACGTTTCTGCAATTAGCTTGCTGACATGGCTATGGCACCAGTTGTCTGTTTCTATGTGGCCCTTTTGTGGGATGCTTGTGTCAGCTGGTGGATCATATGTGGTGAGCAGTTTGTAGTCCTCTGCAAACATGTTCGGACACAGTCCTTCCATGTTTGCCTGTACCTATGGGACATATATACCAGACGAGGGAGATCCCAGGACAAAGCCTTGTGGGATGCCAGTTATATCTGGTTTGTAGTCTGACATGGCTGCAGCATGTCTGACCATGTCTGTTCTGTCCTTGGTCTGGTTTGCAACCCCTCTACTGACATGTGGGTTTATATTTAAGCTGGTGAGCTTATCTATAATGAACACGTAGGGTATTGTATAGAAGCCTTTGCAAGGTCCAGCTACGCTGTGTGGACCACATTGCCCACATCAATGACCTTAATGACTGTTTCAATTGAGTCAAACATGTTTAGGAGCAGGATCTGCACTTGAGAAAGCCACACTGGGTAGGGTCCGGTGTCAGTAGGTCCCCAATATCTTTATGTCTGTGGTACATGCTGATCCTTTCCATAGCTGTGCAGACCGAGCTTCTCAGGATTCTGGGGTAGTAGTTTTCAGTATCCATTCAGGCAACACCTTTGTTGAGAAGGACCACTGTTGTTGTACACTGCTCTTTGGGTACATATTCTGTGGTAAGGCTGACATTGAGCAGTAGTGTGGTTTGGCATTCCATTCATCTTGGAGTCCATGTTGCACTAAGCCCAGGACACCATCTCATACCATTGCTGCTGTGTGTTTTGCTTTGTAGATGTTGGCTGTTACCTCAGCATCTGCAATGTCAGGGGGCCAGCAGTCTGCTGGGATAGATATTCTGCATTCGGGGCAGGGGGGTTTGCACTGCACCTGTCAGGATGTATGTTGGCAATATGTGTGTGTGTTTGTGATATTTGTGTGATTCAGGGCATATCTGTGAATTCCCAACACGGTTCTTACCATCAGTTGTGAAAGCCTTGGGATTATCCTTAGTGTCCTGTACAATTTGTATCTTCATAGGTTCATAGGTTCATACTAGGCTATTCACCCTAGGGCATTTGTTAGCCTAGCCAGAGTGTGTGTGGCTTTTGCCACCCCTTGCTATGTGAATATTATGGCCATTTATGATTTGCTTTGCTGTGCCTCTGTCTGGACATGACACAGTGAAGACCCCCAGTGTAACTCTACAATCATCCATCCACTTGGCAAGATTCCTGTTGAAGAGTGTCAGTGAGGGGCTCTGCCTAACATGGAGTGGGATTCTGGTCCAGGGTGTGGGGAGCCTCTGGATTATGTATCTGTCCCACCAGCACATCCTATTTCATTATTTGTTGAGGTTGACATTTCTCACTCTCACAGCTCTGATGGATTTGAGTTTTCTGGGGTGTAGCATGTCCATTACTCCTGTGTTGTGCATGGCCTTCTACAACAGGCATGCAATGCCTCTGTGTAGGCAGTATGTGACTGCATTCAGCTGGGGTGTCTACAGCCAGGCAGCATATGACATATATTTGAGACCCTTTATCCTCTTGGTGAGGTACCTTTGAGGTCTTTCTAACTGCTGCAGGTGTCAGGTAAGGTACATCCCATATGAGGTATTGTACTAGATTATGGGTGTGATTAGAGAACAGTATAGGGGCACAATGACCTCTGTTGACGTAGATGTGAATCCTTTCCTGATACGGTGTCAAATGTAGACAGTCTTCCTAGCCACATTGGCAATGTGGGTGTCACATAACAGGTCACTGTTCACTTGTGTCCCTAGGTCCCTGGTTACTCCTTCCGTACATAATGGTTTACCACCTATGTGGTAATTTGTGGTACCTTGTTTGGTATTTGGTGGGACATTCATACTGTCCAGTGTCTTCAGGACGGCTGGGTGGGATTCCTGTGTGTGAGAGTGTGGTCTGTAGCATGCTACAGACTGTAAAGCAGTCTTGCCTACAGTTAGTTGCACATGGGTGGACTCCAATGCCTTGTGCATTGTCAGTTACCTGGATGTATGGGTGTCTGTGCTGACTATGGATACTCACCCTCCTTTTATGTTTTGTTCCAGGTTTTGGGGCCATGACGCATGATACGTGGTATAACCTGGTAGTGCTGGTGTGCTGTCAAGAGGCTTGCAGCCGGTTTCTGTCACTGCACAGACATTGATGTTCTCCATACTGGGGATGGCCTTGGGAGCATGCATATTGGGGTTTACACATTTGGCATTGGTCAGCATTTCCCTTATGTTTCTTCCCACTTATGTTTTCTAGGGTGGTGGGTCAGTCTTTTCAGCCTTGCCTACAAAAGGCTCTATGGAGGTGGCAAAGGCCTTATCCAATAATCAGACGCCCAGGGATAACAGGTGCAGGCCATCCCAAGAACAGCTGCGTGGCTTGTCAAGCATGACATCCCAAGCAGACAGACATTGGTTCTCCTTGAAATGACACCAGTAAGTGTGCCACTTGCTATGACTGATCATTCCGTGTTTGTACTGTGGCATTATTCTTGGTAAGGGTAGGATGCTGCAAATGGTGAGTGTCATACCGGCCTGGACTACATAATCAGAGAGCTCATCTATGTCTCTTTTCATGTAGTCTAGGGAGGTACATCTCAGGTCATTCACATCAGCATGGACTATGACTGCATCATATTTCTACTTGCTTTGGAGTGACCTGCATACTTCTGTTATGTGGCATATTGTGGCAGCCTACAGGCAGCTTACTGTACCCTTTCCCTTGTTCAGTCTGGTGTGCGGGACAGCAGTGTGTCTGACTATGGCGTCACCTATTACAACTGTATCAGGCATGTTGTTTCTCCTTCTGGCCTGTGACTGTTTGGCACACCAGCTTTGTGTACTATGTGTTGCATGTGCTATGTTTGGAGGTTGTTTGATTGGGTGTCTGCTTTAGATGCCTCTGTTGGTGTGCTGTGTTTGTAATTTGTTCCTCCAGGAATGTTTTTCTGTGTTTATGTGTTTGGTTTGCAGTTGTGATAGGTCTATGTGGGACTGTGTTTGTGATGTGTGTGGTTACCTTCTCCTCCTGACTAGTTTTGGGAATACTGAGTTGAGGGAGCTCAGCCTCCAGTTTGGATAGATGGTTGCATCTCTCACATATATTTGTATTTCTTGGGTGGAGTTGGGGGTTGTCTGTGTACTTGGGGCAGGTGTAACATTGCCTCAGGATTCACAGATTCAACTTGTTGTGGCTGGCCTTAGTGGATTGTATGTGTGGACAGATTTTATTGCCATACTACTGATCAGTGATTACTTCATTGTTTATGTTTGCTCTATCATGTAGTAGCTTCCTCATTCTCTTGCATGGTTTGGTTATGGCTGGTGTCCACCATGCCAGATTCCTGCATGTATGGCATTGTGTCTTGTTTTAATTTAGGATTGCATAATCCAAGCATTCCTGGCAGTGTTCATGGAATGGCTGTATTACAGGTTCTGAGGTGTGGCCCATATTTTGCACTTGCACAGGACCTTTAATGGATTCCATATCAGTTTGGAGGAGTGCAAATATTGCTTAACACATGTTTTCCACTGTGGTTTTCTGGCCAGGGACTGTGGTCAGGATTTGTATATCCAGTGTGATTACTCTATGGTCTGGTTTTACCAGTGAGCAATACACTTCTCATCTTGCCATCCAGTACCCATGTTGATGATTATCACATCCAGTATGCTTACCCCTCTTGTGGGAGTGGTACGTTGTTCCTGGGCCTTTTGGTTTATGGATTCTATGAACATTTGTCCTACACTGTTGGAGCTAGTATAATGCTCCCAGTCTATGTCTGGGTATTTTCAGTCACCCAATATAATGTGGTTTGGAGGACTTGATATATTCATGTATTCCAGCATAGGCCAGGTGCAGTTCCTGGTGTTGGGACAGTAGTCTGTAGCAGGCTATAAACTGGGGGCAGTTTTAGCCACTGTTACTTGACCATGGCTAGTCCATGCTGCTTTTTGTTGTGGTACCAACATGGGGGTGTGGTTATCCTTGACAATTCTTGCTAGTCACCCTCCTTTTGTAGCTTGATCCAAGTTTTGAGGCTGTACAGCACAGTATGAGGTGTAACCTGGTAGTGTTAGGGTGCTGTTGTGAGCCTTGGCTCAGTTTTCTGTTACAGCGCAGATATCAACATTCTCCATACTGGGTGAGTTTAGACTGCATGCATCTTGCTGTTTCGACTTATCCCTTATCTTATTCTTATCCCTTCTGTTACCTATGGAGATAGGTTTGTGTTTTGAGACTTACCTATTCAGGGCACACTGTGGGTGACAACAGCCTTTGCCAGTATCCATACGGCCTGCACTGATAGGTGCATGCCAGTCCTAGCATGTGGTGCATCATGTCATGCTCAGCATGTCATCCCAGACTAGCACACATTGGATCCCCTTTGACTAACTGCGATACTTCAGTCAATTATTGCACTTGATCATCTCATTGTCATGTTGTGGCATGATGCTTGGTGAGGGTAGGATGTTAGTCAGGGTCCTCAGGTGTACATATAGTACATGGTGTTACATTACTTAACACATAGCATTCATGCCTCAGGTGGTGCTGCAGGGCTGCTTCTGTCGGATGCGCATATTACACTTCCCTGTACATGTTTGAGAGCAGGTTGTGTCATGTTAGGCATCCCTGTTACTATATGAGTGAGTCAGAGAGGGTATCATTCCCAGGGTTCCTACTGAGCCAGTGTATGTGCTATCGTTGCCTCTTTGCCAAGGCCAGGGCATACTGGGCATGCCTCCTTCTGCCTACTGGGGCAGGCTCAGGTTGTTCCTCCTCCGAGTCACGCTCTGCCTGTGATGGCCTTGGCAATGGTGGGGGGCTGTTTGGCCCAGCCCTATGCTGGTCCTGCTGCAGCTGTTTTCGCAAGATCATATTATGTAGCATAGCACATACCATGACAATTTGGGTACATGTAGTTGGTGTGTACTGCAAGGCTCCACCAGATGTGTCCAGACACCGGAACCGTGACTTGAGCAGCCCAAACACATGCTCTATTACATTACGTGTTTGTGCATGTGCCTCATTATGGCGTTCCTGTTCAGGTGTGTGTGCGTTTCTGATGGGTGCCATCAGCCACGGCTCCAGTGCATAACCTGCATCCCCCACTAGGTGTCCGTGCGGGATGTCCCCATTGGCAAATGTCTGGTACAGCTGCGTCAAATGCCAGATGTGGGAATTATGGTAGCTCCCAGGACAGCCAGCACACACATTCATTATTATGCCCTGGGCATCACACATGACCTGGCAGTTGATGGAGGGGAAGCCCTTGCGGTTGATGTATGCCCTAACCCGCTCACCGGCTGGTGCTTTGATGCGTATGTGCGTGCAGTCTATTGCACCCACTACCTCAGGGTATTCCGCTATTTGCTGGAAGAGACGCATATTGCTGGCCAATACCTCACGGGCATTGGGGAAATATACATGATCACCGACATGTGCTGACATGGCATCCAGGAACTGGTGCAGTACCCTGGAGGCTGATGCCTGTGATATCCCCATCATATCACCAGTTGGTCTCTGGAAGGTACCTGTTGCTAGTATTCTTAGGCCAACACATACCTTGGTTTCCACTGGGATGGGTTCCCCTCTGTTGGTTCTGTGTGTGAGGCATGGCCTGCACAGCTCCACTATTTGCTGCAGGAGGTCTCTGTCCACTCTATAGCACTCTACTATCTCCAGCTCATGTAACCCGTGGTAGGTGACCCTGGGCCTGTACACTCTTCTCCGTCTCCTCACTGTGGGTTGTCTGGCACCATCTGCATTGTCACCACCCTCAGCAAGTCGCCTATGTCTCATTATGACAGCTATGGCAGCTCCTAACATTTCTGCTCTGAGTTCAGCTTTTTCAGTTTTCACTTCTGATAACTTAACTCCTGTCTTGCAGTGTCTCTTGAGAGAAACATCCTGCAATGCTGTTTGCAGAGTTTTAAGTGCTGGGCTGGGCTACTATTCTGCCTGTGTAATTGCCTGCATCTAATTGTTTTCACCTGCTAGCTCCAGCAGTATTCCCTGCTAGCTTCCTACTAAATCTGTTGCTTCCTTTTTCCTTTCAGTTTCCTCAGGGTGGAACCGTGTGTAAACCAGCAGAAACACGCTCACACTGGCTTACACGCGCGCACACATGCTTACACGGTTCAGAATCTGCTTATTCAGATTAAAACGCGTGCACGCCAGCGCAAACAGTGTTAAACATCTCCCAACACGCTCCCACATGCTCAGTCTGCCTTACACGCACGCACACTGCCTTACACGTGTGCACACTGCCTTACTCGCGCTTCATGGCGCGCACATGTGCGCATACACATCCAGCAAGAAACTTTGGTGTAGGCAACAGTGTACACCTTCCATTTCTTGACTTTCTCATGCTTAGTTAGTGGCACACCTCTTTCCATGATATCTGTCTGACATCTGTCATGTAACTCTAACCTCCAATGAACTGCATTTCTTTCTACCATTCCCCCCTGTAATGTCACCTATCTCCTACTCTGTTACTCCCCCTTCTGTAACTCTTACACTGCTCAGACTGTGCTCATTTGCTATGTGACAGTGGAATTCAGTATCCTTACACTCATTTGCATCAGATTGCCTACTAATGCTTAGTTACATGCCTTAGACTCAGCTTCCCCCCTTAGCAACCACTACACGGTGGCCATGTTGGTTTTGGTCTGCTGGTCCCTGCATTGACATTCCATGTATTGCATAAAACCCACATTTGTGGGTTTAAAACCTTCGTTTTTATGTTCTATATAGCGCAGCCCATTTGCGCGGGGCTGCGCTGGGTTTAAACATCGGCAATCGCTGAAAAAAAAATTATATTTTTAATATATTTGCATCAGGTTACCTTGCCAATGGCCACATATTTGGCCATTGGCATGCTGCCTGACACATATGCACCCTTTATTTGGAGCTGACATGGCTCCATTGCAATTTTGCAGAAACGTACTCAGTTGTCAACTGAGTACATTTCTGCAGCTAAAATGGCTCTTACACGGGCTGTTTTGGGCTTCCTGGATCGCTAATCATCCTCATTTGCATGCTATTTGGCTGCAAGTGAGGTGATTAGCTTATCCACGCCCACTCTGTGTACGAGCCGTTTTAGCTTGGCTCTTACACGGACTTTGGGCTGTTCCTGGATCGCGAAGGCTGCATGGAGTCTTACACTACTCTTAGACTCCGTGCAAGCCTTCGTGAATCCAGCCCTATGTCTTTTATGTGTTCTGAACTATAGTTATATTGTAATTCAAAGACACATACCAGTTTGTTTTTTGTCAGTGATTTCATTACAGTTACATTAACCGATGTTCTCATCTAGGCCTACACCTAACAGTAGCTAATATTTAACACTCCATTGATTAATAACTTCAGTATAAATATTATTAATGGAATCTTTTGGGTAACCTCTGTCAAGGAGCATATAAACCAACCTATTTATCTCAGCCATCAAAGTTAGTTGATGCCATCTTTGCTAATCTATTACTCTGACCTTCGACTAAATGGCTAAATAATTTTTTTTTATTTTGTTTTTGGTTTAAATGGTGTAAACTAGAGAAGTACAGATAAGCATCAATGAAAGTAGGCTTACGATACATGTTAGAAGCAAAGACAGCATCTGAATATCTAATGTGCTTATCCAAAAAATGTGTATGGCATCTGTTAAAATTTTAAGTAAATTTCAAACAGCTAGTGGCATTGTGCAAACATTCTGTAAAGTCATGAATATATAAATCTGGACCATCCTGTAAAATAAAGATGTCATCTGTGTATCTCACATATAATTTGCAATATATTTTAAATTAAGAACATTAGCCAGTTCCAAACTATATAAAACCATGTTTGCACAAATCTGAGCAGAACATCACCCATTGCTACAACCTTAATTTGCTTGAAGGTTTCACCACTGAGGAAAATAAAATTATTGTCCAACACTGTACCAATAAGATCCATAATCAGATTACTATCATATACATATTAAAAGACTTTTGTGCCAAAACTTGGTATCTTCATTCAGATATACAAGTAAAGAGGTAAGACATCAATTTTTAAAAAAAATCATTGTGCCACAAATTTTCTTTCAATCTAAACAGGAAGTTCGACAACTTCTTTAACATAAGAGTGTGTCAGTGAAAGATAGGTTTTATAAGTTGGTCAATGTGTACTGCCAGAGAATACATTTTGTAACAGTAGGTCTAAAAGGTGATGGATATACTTTTTAAGTACTTTCAGGATCCCAAAAATAGTTGGGATCATACATTTACGATTCTTCAAACAGTTCAATATATTGGGTGAAATTCTAATTGTAAATCAATCATTGGTGCAGATTCAATAAAGCCTACACAAAACTCTAAAACCTTGTGTGATTTGTGGCACAGCTCGCACATGATAATGCACTGTTTTGTATTCAGTAAGTGGATCTACATGGTGCGTAGAGCTGCTCAATCACAGGAAAGTCTGTTGTAAGCAAATTAAAGCATAAGCAGCTAAATCGTATGCTAACCAACCAATCCAAAATGAAGGAGATATTCAACAAGCTATAAAGCAACCATGTAGCCTTGGTGCTGGTTTTCCCTGAGAATCACAAAACCTATTTGAATACAGTCATGGAAAGGAGTCTATAAAAAAAGAATGTTAGGGGCTGCTGTTGCTTTAATTCATGTGTATGTGCAACAGGCTGAATTCTATGCTGCTGCTGCTGCTAATAGACCACAGCCAAGAAGGAGAAGAGTTTTCAGATCTGGGTTATCTTATCACAATCTGCATAAGGTGGAAATTGTAGAGTGCTACATGATAGATAGAGACACACTACAAAAACTCTGCAGCCTCTGTCATCCTCAACTCAGACCAAGGGCAAAAAGAGGGGAACCAATACCAGTGGAGACAAGGTATGTATAGCACTTAGAATTTTAGCTACAGGAACCTTTCAGAAACCAACAGAGGACATGCTGTGGGTGACACAGGCATCTGCATCCAGGATCCTCCATCAATTCCTGAATGCTATGCTCCAACATGCCAGTGACCACATATATTTTTCACATACACCTGAGAACAGGTCACAAATATGCAGGAGTTCTACCCAGTATCACAGTACCCTGAAGTATTGGCTGCCATAGATTGTACACATATAGAAATCAAAGCACCACCCAGGGAACATGTAAGGGTCTACATAAATAGAAAGGGCTTCCACACCATTAACTGCCAAGTCATGTGTGATGCTAAGGGAATCCTCTTAAATGTGTGCACTGGTAACCCAAGCAGTCACCACAGTTCACATATGTGTTACAACTCACAACTGTATCAGATATCCCACAGGGTCATTTCCTGGGGGATGCAGGTTATGCATTGGAACCGTAGCTGATGATGCCCATCAGAAATGCACACAAACCCACTGAAGTACACCATAATGAGGCACATGCTCAAACCAGAAATATCATACAGTGTGTGTTTGGGCTGCTGAAGTCACAGCTCCAGTGTCTAGATACATCTAAGGAAGCCCTGCAGTACAATCCACATATATGTATTGAAATCTTCACCATCTATGCCATGCTTCACAACATCATCCTGACAATACAGCTTCAGCAGGATCAACAAGAGGAAGGGAAACACATCCACCACCACTGGTGGGTCTATATTAAAAGACCGAAGATGCGTTTCAGTGAGCACCTCTTGGTCAACACGTAATGAGCGACTGCACTAAAGCGCAAACACTCAATACAGCGGTTTCTTTCCCTGGGAAAGAAACCGCTAGCACAAATACACACACACACACACACACACACACACACACACACACACACACACACACACACACACACACACACACACACACACACACACACACACACACACACACACACACACACACACACACACACACACCTCCTAACTAAATATACCAACTCTGAGATCGTACTACAGTGAGGAAAGGGGCACTCACATGGGGATGGCCAAGTGATTACTTTCCCAGGGAAAGAAATTGCTGTTTTGAGCATCCATGCTTTAGTGTGTTCGCTCATTACATGTTGACCAAGAGGTATTCGCTGAAACACCTCTTCAGTCTTAATATAGACCCCCACTGGCACGGTCACCACAGCAACATGCAGGTGAGGAATCAGAGGGCGAACTAGTGGCTGCTGTGTATATAGGCAGACATGGGTGTGCTCGATATGCCCTCACACTAGCTAACAGGCAATGCATAGCACACTCAGTCAAAACTTAAGGGGTTAAAACCATCATCCTAAGACCATACATACATATAGTAACACTGATGCCAGGCAAAGCTCATAACCTTTACCTACCCACAAAATGTCAGTGTACTTTTGGCATCAGACAGAGTTAGCTCTAAACTAAAACTGTAGCAACTGCTGAATTTACAAGGTAAGCACTGAAGCTGGAATAGAACAAAAAATGTGTAATAATGCAAATGAATGGCAGAGCCTTGAATACTGTTACTTAGTAATATAAGTAAGTAAAAGGTGGTTGATTTTTACAGCAATGACTTCAAAATGCGACATCAGTGACTTAAGTGAATACCTGTGTCCTCTATCAAGTAATAGGCCTCAGGCATCAAAGCTTCACACATTCATACCTCTCAAAAGTATTGATGGTCACCTAATGTCCTCATTTTGGCCTCATACCTTTGTATTGGCAAATCATTAAGGAGATGAGTTAGAAATTAATGACACACATTTCAGTTTCAGACTTCATATCCCTTGGAAAAATCCTACAAATAGTGATGCAAAAACTCTTTTACTTTATCAACTGTCTCTAACTTTGTAAAACCAAAATATTTAAAAAGTCTCTCTATTGTTCAGCCTTTGTCCTATGTTTGTTTATGGCTTGGTCCACCTTTTTTGCATTAAGAGTGCAGCAGGTATGTGCACATTACAAGAACCTGTAAGAAAGCAGTACAATTAGCAAAACAGTATCACAAACACAGATATTCTAAGCACTAAGTCAGCTACACACCCTGAGCATCAGACACAAAGCTTATGTATCCCTGAATCCAAAACATAGGCAACAAGGATATGGCACAGTTATCAACAATTGCACAGGGTGTTTTGTGCGTGTGTGTGTGAGGGGGGGGCAGAAAGCCTATATTGACACAAAAGGTAACTGAGTGAGTATGAGTAAGAAAGAGAAAAAGGCAGACATTTGGATAAAGTAACAAATGGCCATTGAAGCAGAATGAACTTTAAGTTTCATGGCTGAACCACGTTAGCTGTTGTGTGTGTGTCTGTATGGGCCTTCCAGGTGAAACTGGGTGTGTGAGTCTTGATTTGTCAGACAGGTGTGAGCCATAAATGGTAGAGGTGGCAGTTTATCATCATCATACCTGACCACAAGAGCTGGCTCTGTGAGGAGTTGGACTGGCATGTCCACTCCCATGACCAGATGCACTGCTGCTACCTGAATGTGACTGATGTCTGCTGAACAAGCTCTCCTCACAAGGATGCCCAGGACCACATCCCCATGGACTACCACATCTGGATATGGACACCTCAAGGAGCACTGGAGCTGGTGTCACTATGGGAGTGTGACTGGGCACTGTCACCTCGGCTAACATGAGATGATGTGGCTGACCTATGCTCACGTGGATGCCATCCCCTCCAAGCAGATGTTCCATCACAGACACTGCCGATTTCAATGTGTCATTCATCTGATCCATTGAACTGGCAATACATTGGAAGCAGTCAAGCATGTCAGCCTGTGTCACATCTACAACCCTAAGCATTTCTTTGGAGAACCTTTTGGAACATGCCTGCAAATTCATAACCACCCTAAACTTATGTCGACTGGCAAGGAAAGACACACCTGGATCAGGTCGAGGATGGACAGCAAGCCTCCTCCGAGCACCCCTATCAACCCTCCTGTGTGGCACCATGCCCACACTTTAGCTATGACCAGAGTCGAGGCACTGAAGCTTCAGTAACCAAACTATCCTGATCAAATGCCTCGCCCTCTACCTGCCCAATATCTGTGGGCTCACTGGAATGGGTGGGTGTGGGCCTATGGACTGTGTCTGATGGAATTACAGAGGAATGGCTGAATGTCAACCTCAGTGTCAGATTCAACCTCTGCACTTCCTGACTGTGCCTCTGTTTGCCCACCTTCATCATCAGAGTCTGCCAATACTCTGACATCAGGTGGTATGAGTCCTACACTTCCACTGTTAGGATCACCTGTGATGATAAGTAACAAACTTAGAAATAAATTAATACCTACATTACTACAATTTAATATATGCTAACAAACTAACACTGGTGCCACTATTACAGATGGTACAGCAATACACACACTCCTATCACCCACCTCACACATGCAGATAAGTGCTTATTTCTGTCAAATGTTCATCAGTACTGAAATAAAAATGTTTGGCTTACTATGTGCGGATGACTCCAGAGTTCTTATGGATGATGGTCCTGGAAAAAGTTAAGCAAAAGGTAAGGACACCACCATCACAATTAACAGTAACTCAGGGGTTAAAACGTTTGGCCCTTTTTATGGCCGCTAATGATACCTTTAACCTAAACTTAGATGACACATCCACCCCCAAGCCCATGTGTAATCAACCAGAATGTGTTAGTAACTATACCAATCTACAACTAGCCCTCCCCAAAAATATGTTAAACCTAGTATTGTTGTCAATATTTTACTATACAAGAAATATTTAACAACTGAGATAGGTAAGCATACCTGGAAGCTCCTCCTGAGACATACTTGTTCTCCTTGAAACAACAACACCAACATCAATCAATGCTGTTGTGCACTTTCCACTGAGTTCTTGGGATCCCTGACAGTGGACAGGAACTCTTTATTTGGTGTCAGTGGTGGCTCTGTAGCAGGCCTCCCATTGCTAGCCATCTGTCCATGAGCCACTGCAGCTGCTCTTCTCCAGGCTGATGAAATCATGTCCATGGCCTATGGTTCAGCCGATCATATGTCCTGCTCTTGCCACCAATGGCATTTGCATCAACCACTATCTGCTACCAAATTTCCATTTGCCAGACATATCTCCACATTCCCTCTCAAGCAGAAAGTCACCTTGTCACTTAAATGCTTCCACAATTAATTCATTCTCAGGGTCACTGAATGGGGGTTTGTGGTGATTGAGATGCCTGTTTACCATAGTCCTAGGTGTCATAAAACACAAGACAAGGATAATACACATAAGTATGACATAAATAATAGCCCTGCTTAGATATAACAAATAAAAGTAGTTTTGCAATATTACCCACTGGATTAAAAAACAGTGAAGATGTTCAAATATAAAAAAAAGATTTATGTGGTTGTACCATACTACAGTCACACAAAAAACAAGGTTTAGTCCAAAACAGGAAAGTAACAAAAGCAAAGCAGACCTCAGTACAAACAAGTTTGTTTTTGCTAACACAGAAATGGAACTTGCCTCCTCTACCCCTAAAACAACAGGCAAATGATGCATTTTGCTAACAAACAAAAATAAGTAAAACATCAGTGAACTGATAAAGGTGCTATCAAATAAACTGTCCCAAAAATATGTGTACACATTTACCACAGAACATTCAATTTTATGCAGTTGCCAGTCACTGCTACCTGTGGCCTGTACTCCTCTAGAGGTGTCTATGGGCCATCCTAGAAGGCTAACAACCCTGTATCATTGACAATATAAGACATTTACATTTCATTGTAATAACAATAAAATAGAGTAAATAGAAAAACAGTACTAACATTAGCACTTGTGATGAACGTTAATAAAGTTGTGTGTCTGAGAAAGTAAAGTACACAGACAAAAATGCTTATGCCATCAGTAAACTTCTAAGACGTTCATACAGATAAAAGTAGCTATCTATCTATATCTATGTATCTATATATATATATATATATATATATATATATATATATATGTATATATATATAAGTCTACTTCAGAATGTCGACCATTCAGAATGCCGACTTTCATATGGCCAACACCATATGATCGACATTCCGAAAGACCGACATCCTGAAATAGCACCATTTACCTGCCTGTAAACACAGTAAAACTGTGTTATGCAGGGGGGCAATATATATACTTACTAATTTTCTTACTGACATATGAGTATATCCAGTATATAACTAAAAATGCAATCATACCTTACCAAAACCAGTCTTCTGTGCAAATAAATACAAAGTAATATCATTCTTCTTCTGTGTTATCCACATAAACAAGTTTTCTAACCTTCAAGTTAACTAGCTACATGGTTCCTTTTTTATAGTGTAGATTCAGGGCTGTGAGGATGGTGAACATGCAAATGAGGTGTGAACTCATTAGAGTTAGTGAATCACACTGTATAGCAGATGTAAATCTAGTGCAGGCTCTCCCTCAATGTTTGTTGCTAATGGATTGCAACTCTCAATGATTACTGGTAGGGAGAAGGAAAACACAGCAATGATTCAGACTCCCTTACTTCCAGTAGGTATATCAGCTAGGTTAGACTTACAAAGTGTAGAAGTAATTGCATCAAAGTTTGAAATGTAAGTAACCAGCACATATTTCACAGTTTCTGTTCAGTAACATCCAACCTCCCCTGCATTTGTTGACAGCTATATATTATTGCCATTTAATATCCTGACACATTTTAAGGACATGATACAAAATGCCTTAAAGACTGCATGTTTCACATTACTGTTCAGGTAAAGAATAATGAGCAGCAAATACAGAGATAAGACAGAGCTGCATTTCTACAAGCTATAGTCATAAATGGCTGTGTCATCACTCAGTGCACTACATTTGAAATTAATACATATACAAACAACTCAGAAGTGTACAACTGACATATGTTTTGTTAATATTGTGGATGATGTTGCAGTTGCTTGTATGCACAACAATTTTCATTCTCTGCTGCAAAGCTGTTTCTAAGGCAAAGAGGGATAAGGCACCCTTACTGTGTTTAGAAAAATCATTGGAGTAAGAGTTGAAATCCAGACCTGTGTAAAAATATTTCTTGTGTATCAACATAAATTTTGTAGTGTTGTCTATTTAATAGATTTATTTTCTTCCAATGTCCTAATTTTCCTTTTTTTTTTTAATTTTTTTATATCAGTATTTGTGCAGTGCATGGCTTAGCACAAACAGAGGAAATGCTGAAACACAATAAATGTCCTGTGAAGTACTTGTTGGATGACCAATACATCAACTACACCTGTGAATCACTTTGTGGAGGTGACAGTCCAAATTCAGCTAATACTCTGTACATATTTCCATTATACACTGTTGAAGAAATTGATAGCTATGGTTCTTTCCTACCTACATTCTGCACATTCCTATATTGCTTTCCCTTTGCCCCCCCCCTTGTTTTCCCCCCATTTCACCATTTTCCTACCTACTCTATTTTAACACCTATAATTGGGTCAAAAAATAGAATCATGTACAACACACATAAGTAACCTAAAAAGCAATGGAGGCCTTCACTTTGTGGCCTCTGTTTTTGCACAGAGTCTGGCATCATGCACCAGTGCTGACCAACAGTGTACAACAAATTACAGAGGGTGATTCAATGGTGTGGTTACCTCCCTGCAATGCTGCATAAGCATGTTACACTAAGGTAACACACAGTAAATTTAGTGCAACATGTTTAAGCAGCATTGCAGGGAGGTAACCACGCCATTGAACATGTTGCACTAAGGTAACACACAGTAAATGTAGTGTAAAGAATGATTTCATTGCATTATCACTACTTATTTAAAACTATTACATGCACCTAGAATAGAACTCTAAGTCATCTGGACTCCAAAATAAATGCTTCAATGCATTTTCACCTGCAGCTGCAGAGTCGGCTAAGCAACAATGAAGCTCTTATACCGCTTAACTATGCACAAACAGGGAAAGCAGTAGAAATGTATATGTCACATGTACAAACACTTTGCCATTGTTTGTGCAAACCTGCTTCTAGGTGGTACACTATTACTTACATTTACTGTCCATTTAGTCTTTATGCCATGAAACTACATGTGCAAACACAAACACAAACAAAATGAAGGAACTTTCTAAGAAAATAACACATATTTACAATGCAGCCATCTGTTACCTCCCCCATGCACTGCAACCTTGTTCTCTCAGTACTTTTTCACAAATATATTAACTACATTACAAAAATAAATAACAAATGTCTTATATACCATGCATTTCTTTATAATGACAATGCACATTCAGATTGTCCAATACTCTTAGGAATGTGGACACCTGTTTGCATATAAAAGGTTAAAAGAACATATTAGGGACATCAAAAAGAGAAAGGTGGAAAGTCCTATAGCCCTTCAATTTCAAAGATATCATAAAGGTAATCCATTGGGACTACAAGCGACTATTTTGGAACAAATTAATAATGAGTGTATAAGTGTAGGTGATATAAAAAATAAGCTACGGAAAAAGGAATCAGTTTTTATTTTGGAATTCAATATTGTATCCCCTGAGGCCTTAATATGGAATGTAATTGGAATTTTTTTTTGTAATTGATTTTTAATTGTTTTAATTGTTTAATTATGTAATTGTAAAATTGATGTGCATATTTAAGGGCTACATGGGAAAATGAAATCATAATCTGTAAAGGCTTGACAGCTGAGGCACTAGAGATTTTAAATTCTTGTTTGTTGTTTTAATAAGGTTAATCAGTATTTTGGATAACTGGCCATCTAATTTTCTTGTGGTCTTGGTTTGCTTTGGCTATCAGTGGTTGCATAACCTGTTTGCATATAGTTTGTAAAGCTATCTCTTAAAGTATACCTGCACATTGAAAGCATAACCACCCAATACTACACATTGCACATTCATCAATCTGGGACCATGCAGAGCTTTAGTATCTTAACAGTTGGACGTGGGTAGCTATCCATTTCATGCAGGCCTCCCAATATCCTCACACCAAAATCCACGGCTGATGTCATCCACTATAAATTGTGCTGCAGCTTTGTAAAAGTCAGTCCTGATGGATGCATGCATATATAGACACATCCTGTCTCTCTTCATCTGTGAGGTAGACCAATACGTGATCATGGGCCTTTTCTAAATGGGCACTAGTAATATCTTGGCTATGTGCAAACGATGTGTGAGTTGTTAATGCTAAATAAAATCCATGCCTGTTAAAGCTGTTAAATGTCCTCAAGAAGGTCATCTAGGGCATGCATGATGACAACACTATCATCCTTTGGAGCTTGACCTGGCCAAGACATTTGACACAAATCCTCATTCGCGTATTAACCAAACACTGTCACAAGTGGCCATAAACATGTATATCAACAAGTGGGTAGAGTAGTGAATCTCACAAGTGGCATCTAAATATGTTGAAATGTGTGACGTGACCTATATCTCGAGTCCAGTGATCAGGTCCGTACATCAGGGCTGTCTGCTAGGCCCTTTCCAGTCCATTGTTTAATAGACAGATGTCAAGAATGATGCACTCACATCCTGTGTCCAAACAGCTGTCTGGAGGACTGCAGATTGTGGGCTATCATTGACTCCATCTGTGATATTAATATAATATAGACAGTATCAACACACATGAAAGACTGCTGCCACAGCCATGGCAACACATAAGATGAAACAAAAACATGGGAGCTGTGTTATGTAATGAAAACAAATATACAACCCAGTGATAATGTAGACATCACATTCCTATGAACAGACCAACTGGTATATGACTTGTGTACTGGGGTAGATGGTATGTGAAATGTCCACCACCATGTGCCCACAGTGCTGACTACTCACTTGTATGTAACACAACTTCTGAGTATGTGCACGACATCCACAACAAAGGCCATAATCCCTCCATAGTTAACAGCCTTCATCACACAAATAACTGAGTGCAATGCACTGTTTTTCATGTACCTCCCTGCACATCTTCCAGTGATGTATAACTTAGGCATACCATCTTTGCTACAGTGAGCTACCACACATCTTATTGGTCATACCTAGGTATTGTTTTGTTGCATAAACATTACTGTCTGATGGTGTGGAACCCCATCAAGATGTTATACCAGATGCATATTTGATACTTGTGTTGGTGAAGCACACAGTACATACGCAGCTGTTTCATAGGTTCATAGCTTAGTACTAGGCTAACTGCCCTTGTGAGCCTAGCCAGTTATCCCTTGTGAGACTCAAACCCTGCACCTTGTGTTTGTAAGGCAAACACCTTAACCATTAAGCCACCCTCCCAACCCCAACATTGATGGCATAAGTGACATTTGTGACAGAGTAGACTGTGCCATATATCTGCTATGCACACCAGTCAACTAGCCTCGATTTATCATAATGTCACAGACAGGTATAACAGTGTTCCTCCTAATACCTCCAGCAGATGTTAAAGTGTCAACACGGTATGCATGATTGCCTTCATAGATTGCTGACATGTCATAATAGTTGTACAAGTGTGTTTGTGCAGAACCATCTATGATCACTCAGAATCACATATGTTATGCCAGAGACTTGGGGTCACTGGTGGTATTTTTCTGATATTGTCCATGATTGTGCATGCTTCTGTTTACTGCTGTCCATGAACCTGTAGCTGTGTCCCACTTGGTGGAGACCTCTGCTGACATTACAGTCATATTCAGGCAAATCAGTTTGCATAGCTTCACAATATGCACCTAATCCCTATTGTATATAACATCCCTGATAGATGCCCTATCCATTGTTCATGTCAGGAAGCTTATATCACAAAGACATCTTTCTCCATTCTTATGTCACCTTGTGTGACAGTCTCATAATATCCATTTGCACTATGCTGTCTGTGCTGTAGTATGTTGATATGTGATTAGTGTTCCTACTACAACTGTGTTCCATTTACATACCCTCATTTGCTGTGCATTGCAATGTTTCACCTGTCCTTTCTGCCTGTGTTCATTTGTGCAATTTATTTGTAAGTCCCTATTCAATACAACACACTTCCCCTCACTGTTTATTCTACATGGCAGTCCATGTACTGTTAACAATCATTTACACACTTTTTATACAGAATGCCCGAAATGGGATTTCACAATACTCTGCACTGTATACACTGTCCTGTAATGTGTTTGTACCATATACTTTGCAATATTATTAACCTTGGTAATCATTGTGGCATGTTGCACAACCCCACAAACCTAGTTTGCCCATAGGTAAACAGTTCTAAATGTCTACTGCTATTTGTGTTGCTATATATGGTTTCATGGCCAGCAACAATGTTGCTAGCCACAACACCATGCTTGTTTATATTTAAATGTAGTGCATGGCATGAATATGTAATTAGCATTGCTGCTCACTGTGCAAACATGTAAACTCCTTGTGGCTTTGCAAAGAGTTTATTGAATCCCCAGGTGTATGTATTTCATTAAGAGATGCTATACTGCATGTCCCATAATCTTGCAAAATAGTATAGATAATAACATAATAACTGATCATGTCAAAATTATAATACCATCCCCCCACTGGGTTTCATCACTCAGATTAATTTGTCATTCCTTAATGAAACTGGAGTTTACCTTTTATTCCTGGTCCTAACACCTCCACCACCACTCAACTCAGCAACCCAAACCCCTCTGCCATTCACCTACTTAAAAAAACTCCCAACTCACTCTTAATAGCTCACCTCAACACACGTAGCGTTAATAACAAAAATAACACAACTCCATGCTCTCTTGGAACTCTGCTCATTTGATATTATTTGTCTAACAGAAACTTGGTTAAAACCAATAACTAAAAACAATGAAATTATACCACCAGGTTACAACATCTTACGTCTTGACCGTGTAGCCAAGAAAGGTGGTGGAGTAGCAGTTCTATTCAAATCTGATTTTCAAATAACCATCTTCAACCAAAAATCTTCTCTAGACTCTAATGCTGAGATACTTATTACCAGGCTTCAGCTAAACCCGTCAAATCTATCTATATTATCTGCATCTATGTTCCTCCAGGCAATAACATTACTACCATTGAAAACATCCTTTGTTGGTTATCTCAAAACCTTCCCCAACAAACCATAATCCTAGGTGATTTTAACATTGATTGGAAATGTTGCAACAAAAACTACCCTACTAGCCATATTAATCTCTATGGGTTTACCCAAACTATTACCTCCCCTACTAGAATAAACAAGACTAATAAGAAAGAAAGCACCTTAGATTGGATACTCATTAATAATCAACCCCAGACTTATGACTCTGGAACCCTCCCTGATGACATAAGCGACCACTCACTAACCTACATTATCAGGCTCAAAACCAATCCACCCACTCAACCCATATTTAGGACAATTAGAACCAAGAAAAACTTCAGCTTGGATCTATTCCTAAGTGAACTTAGAGCATGTAATTGGTCCCCCTTAAAACACCTTTTTCTAGATGAAGCTGTTGATTACTTTAATGCTAATTTCCTAGCCATACTCAACCACCATGATCCTACCCACTCTAAAAGGATAAGAACTAAATCTGCCCCATGGCTTTCTAAGGAAACCAAACAAAAAATCCATCTCAGAAATAAATACTGGAATAAATCACACCTAAGTAAATACCCTGTTGACCTCCAAAACTACAAACAACTGGGAAATGTAACAAAAAAAGCTATAGTGTCCGATAAAAAAAACTATTACCTACAATCTCAGCATACCCACCATAATAAACCACAAAAGTTCTGGTCAAGTATTAATCAATTATTACATCCAAGTCAATCTATCACTGACAAGGACAATCCTAAACAAACTTCTAATGCCTTTAATACCTTCTTCACCAAAGTAATTCAAACTCCTGCCAGTCAGCTCTCTCCTCAAAATGTAACTATATCCAATTCTGAATCTAACCCACCACCTCCATTTCTCTTCCAACCTGTCCCCACAGCATTTATTCTCACCCTTATCCAAAAACAGAAACCATGCACTCTTTCTGCTGACCGACTACCTTCAGAATACCTACAGATAGCAGCCAAATCTATTGCTTACCCCATCTCCATTCTCATCAATAGAACCATCACTGAAGGATATATCCCCAAACTTTGGAAAGTCTCTCATATTATTCCCCTTCATAAAGGGGGAGACTCCACTGAACTCTCCAACTATCGTCCCATGGCCCTACTCTCTCCTTTATCTAAGATCATGGAAAGATGTATCCACAGGCGAATGCTAGACCACCTTCTCCATAATAACCTGCTCTCCAACTCCCAACATGGGTTCAGACCTTCCCATAGCACAACTACTGCCCTCCTTTCCTTTATTGATACCATCAACAAAAAACGTAACCTTAACATGCTTTCCTCTGCACTTTTCATTGACCTGTCCAAGGCTTTCGACATGGTAAATCACACTATACTCATAAACATTCCCAAATCTCTGTCTCTCAACCCACTAGCTCTAAAATGGTTCCGGTCCTACTTAAATAACAGACATCAAGCTGTGCTTTGGAACACCATTCTTTCTACTCACCTACCTGTTAATATTGGTGTCCCTCAAGGGTCCATACTGGGCCATCTCCTGTTTTCTATATTCATCAATGACCTTCACCAAGTAGTTCCCCAAGCTATGTGTATACAATACACGGATGACTCCACACTTATATGCTCAGCCACATCTGTATCAGAACTTCACTCCCTTTCTCAAGCCATATTTAACTCTGTAGAACTATGGTATACAAAATACTGTCTCCTATTAAACCCTAAAAAAACTAAACTTCTCCTTTTTACACCTACCAGTAAATCTCCCCCAATTGACTTCACTGTAACATCCAATAATGGTACACTTATATCCCAAGATCTTACTACCAAACTGCTAGGTATCACCATAGACAACAACCTTAACTTTGACACCCATATCAACAACATTCTGAAAACTACTAATAAAAAAATAGTCTCTCTTTATAGGATCAAACCCTTCCTCACTTCTGCAACTAGAATAACTATTGCCCACACCCATCTAATCTCTACACTTCTTTATGCCTCACCCATATTTACTAATCTGTCAAAAAATAACCTTAAGAAACTAGAAAACTCCTACAATAGTATAGCCAGGTTTGCCACAGGTAACCCTTTCAGAACACACCACTGTATTAATCTAAAGTATCTAGGGTGGTTTGAATTACAGCAGCAGCTGAAATGTAATCAACTGGCCATCGCCCATAAAATACTTTATCAACCTGCCAAAACACCCATCCTATCTAACCTTATTCACCCCTATTATAACCTGAAGTCCCTAAGATCTTCACAAAAACTTCTTGTATATATCAATAAATCAATCAATAGAGCTGGAGACTCTCTCTTCTCTAATACTGTTGGAAAAACCTGGAACCTACTTCCCTCTGAACTTTCCACACTTCCCTCTATTACTCTGTTTAAAAATAAAAGCTCTTCCTCAAAACACATTGGATGTGCCCCTGTACTAAACCTGACTAACCAACTTACTCTTATTACTGGATTCAACCTTTCCTTCTCATCTCTGAAATAATTTCATCTTAACAACTATTATTCTACCTCTCCATCATAGTCTTACTTATTACTGTATTCTCAAAAATGTGACATATATTACTACTAGATGTATTACTCAACTGCTTCGCCATTTCACTTTCCTTTTATCTTCCTTTCTTATCTACATTTATACTATACCTTTTTAGCTATTATTCTTTCTCAACATTTAATTGTAACTTCATTAGTAATTGTACTAAGTCTAGTCAAATATTTTGTAGTTTTTTTATATACTTTATAAATGTGTGACCACTTAAAATTCCTGTTCTTTTTACAGTGAATGTATTTGCATTCTAAATATGTACTTCTGTAGATGTGAACTTTATTTGAAATGTTTGGATCTTTTCTCCCCGGGCCTCTACTGAAAATGGACATATATCCAGCTAGACTAGCCCAGTCAACAAATATAAAATAAATAAAATAAAATAAATAAAAGCTTGTAAGATTATGTTAAATAAAATTCCCTTTTCTGCCTGCTATTTTTTAAATTATCTTCACAGACTTTCTCAAATACCTGTAGAACTGGGTATAAAATAAGGTTAAATATGCTTTTCTTCTTCAGACCAACACTCCTTTGTTTTACAGTAAGCTCTTTTGTTTATGATTGATTAAAGTGTACTGCTAAAATAAACTTTAAGCATATAATTTAAGATCCACTAAAGAATCAAAGATGTCCTATTGTCTCCTCTTCACCATGGCTTTCACTGCCCCCTCTGAAGTTTAACAAGGGAAAAGGGAGTTCCTTCAAATATTTAGCATAATTCTGTGTTTGAGGTCCTGGCCTATATTACGTGATCAAACGTTTAGTTAGTCGAATAACTAAACGTCAATCACTAAATGTCGAAGACCCAAAACCACGAATGTCAGTTTCCACTCAGGGAAACAAGTTGTTTGGCTGTTACACGGATTTTGTCCTTTCTTTAATGTAGACTGAGCTTGGATTTGGTATATTTAGTTAGGGGGGGTGCAAAGCCCACCACATTGGGTGGTGTGTGGGGCGAAGCCCTCCACTTCATTAGTGTTTATTGTTTTTTTTTTTTTTTTTTTTTTTTTTATGTAGGACAACGGCATTGTTTCCCTGTGTGGAAACTGCTGTTCACAGTTTTGGGCCTTCGACATTTAGCGATCTACATTTAGTTATTCGATTAACTAAATGGGCCTAGTGTTTGTGGAGGCTACATGTCTGAGCACATATTCAGGGACATCTTGGTTTAGCCAAAGCCATCAGGCATTTCAGTGAGAGAGAATTGTTTGAGGTCATTGGCTGACTGAGGTCACCTGGACTACAGCTTAGACTAAGCAATTCATTGGTTCTTTTGAGATTTCTTTCTTAAAAACTGGCTCAGGTTTCTACTTTCTGTTACCTAAGAAGTTCATTTGTGAGTTTTCTGCCATTTCACACTGAGCTTGATCGAAGGAAGGACACTGAGGAAACTTGGAGCTATAATATATAACATTAAGTATCAACACACATGAAAGACTGCTGCCACAGCCATGGCAACACATGTATCCTGTTTTTTGTTTATTTTGTTCTTTATTTCTTTGTTATTTATAGCACTTTGTGTACTGTGTATTTTTCTAGCTAGTTTCACTGTGTGTGAGGTATTAACTGGAAATTGTTCACTTTTATTAAGCATCTGTTGGATTGTTTGTTTCTAATAACGTGTTGCAGTTAAACTCTTTTTTCTAGAGGCTCATTTAGCTGTTTAAAACTTTCATTTAAAGGCTCACTGCTGCTTTTCAGCTGTGTGAAACATTTCTGCAGTTTGTTTCCCACCCTCCCTGCCTGTTGGTATAGTGTTTTTATAGTTGGTGGCTTTGCAGTTGCCTGCCCCTAGTGTAAATTTGATCTGGGACCCTCCTCCCAGTCTAGTGTCATTACCTCATTCTACCCAGTACAGGGAGAACATTTGAGAAGGCCAATCAGCTTAGTTTTTGCTACTCCTTTCTTTCTTTCCTTTCTCTCTTTCCACTTAAAAAAAAAAAATTATCTGCGTTTACTGTATTTGTGTTTCTTCCTACTTTATTTTGCTTTTGCGTCATCCTAAAAGTACTCAGTTGTATTTATTACTGCTTGGTGTAACTCATTCTAAGCCTTTTAGTTTAAGCACTTGGGCTTTAGACCAGTTGTTTTACATTAAGAAGATTTGTGGTCTGCACTGTAGTGGCAGAACAGGTAGCTTACATCCTTCTAAGTTGGGAACTGCTGATTGAGGGCTCAGTGTCTGTTATTCAAAAAGTGTATTAATTCTGGTTTAAGCACTTGGGCTTCAGACCAGTTGTTTTACATTAAGAAGGTTTGTGGTCTGCACTGTAGTAGCAGAACAGGTAGCTTACATCCTTCTAAGTTGGGAACTGCTGATTGAAGGCTCAGTGTCTGTTATTCTAAAAGTGTATTCATTCTGGTTTAAGCACTTGGGCTTCAGGCCAGTTATTTTACATTAAGAGGGTTCGTGGTCTGCACTCTTGTGGGAGGAGAGGCTGGACTCTGCCCTTCTAAGATGGGAATTTCTGGTTAAAGGCTTATAGTGCCTGCATATTTGAACTGCTTCTTACTGAAATTGGTACACCTTGTTTGCTGTAGCATAGACTAGATCCAGGCCTGCTGAATCTAGCTTTGTTTGTATAACTTGAGCACTAATCCAGGCATTCTTTAAAGTATTCAGTTGTATTTATTCCTGCTTGGTAGTAACTTGATTAAAGTGTAACTATCATTCTAAGTCTTTTGGATTAAGCACTTGGGCTTCAGACCAGTTCTTTTACATTAGGAAGGTTTGTGGCCTGCACTGTGGTGGCAGGACAGGTAGCTTACATCCTTCTAAGTTGGGAACTGCGGATTGAAGGCTCAGTGTCTGTTATTCTAAAAGTGTGTTAGTTCTGGTTTAAGCACTTGGGCTTCAGGCCAGTTATTTTACATTAAGAAGGTTCGTGGTCTGCACTTTTGTGGGAGGAGAGGCTGGACTCTGCCCTTCTGTGCTGGGAATTTCTGGTTAAAGGCTTATAGTGCCTGCATATTTGAACTGTTTCTTACTGAAATTGGTACACCTTGTTTGCTGTAGCATAGACTAGATCCAGGCCTGCTGAATCTAGCTTTGTTTGTATGCTTGTTGTTCATTTGCTTGTTATTTCCCTGAAATGCTAATTTCACCTAAAACGCGGCTTTTCAGCACTTCTGTGGATCCTTAGTGATATCTGCATTGCTTACTGTACTTATTTCCTTGTTTCACTTGAAAGAAAGTTACTGTTTGTCGTTTTTGCATTTAAGTTACCTGTAACACATTGCATTTAAGTTACCTGGCACTTGCTCACTAAGTCAGCACTAAAAAATTTAAAGCACTACACCCTCACAAACTCCCCTTGAGTACCTTATTCCCCATTAGCCCTTTTTTTCAATTATAAAGGAATTCCCAATACTATTCTAGCATGTCCAAAGGTCAGTTGTCAATCTCCTCTCCGGTCCAGCTGGTGAATCTGGGAATCTTGAGGCAATGTTACAACTGCCTCATGTACACAGACAACCCTCTCCTCCTCCCAACAAATTCCAACACATGTGAGAGATGCAACCATATAGCCAAACTGGAGGCTAAGCTCTCTCAACTCAGTACTGGCATAACCAGTCAGGAGGAGAAGGAAACCACACTCACTACAATTCCAGTCTCACATAGACCTACCATGACAGCAAACCAAACACATAAACACGCAAAAACATACTCAGAGGCTCTAAATAAAAATCTGCCAAAGCAGCAGAGACCTCCAAAGCAGACACCCAAGCAACCGCTACCCCAAAACAAAACACATGCAACACATAGCTCACAAAGCCAGTGTGCCGAACAGTCACAGCCCTTAAGGCTAAACAACACACCTGATACACTTGTAATAGGTGACTCTATCGTCAGGCACACTGACGTCCCACTCACCAGGCTGAACAAGGAGAAGGTCATGGTGAGCTGCCTGTCGGGTGCTAGGATCCGCCACATAACACAAGCACTCAGGTCACTCCAAGGCAAGTACAAATATGACTCAGTCATTGTCCATGCTGGTGTGAATGACCTGAGACGTACCTCCCTGGGCTACATGAAAAGAGACATAGAGGAGCTCTCTGAGCATGTAGCCCAAGCCGGTATGACCCTGACCTTGAGTAGCATCTTACTTTCACCAAGAATGATGCCACAATATGAAGAAAAGATGATCAATTTCAACAATTGGCTTAAGTATTGGTGTCATTCAAATGGGATCCAATGCCTGTCAGCCTGGGATGACATGCTTGACAAGCCATGATGCTTCACTAGGGACAGCTTGCACCTGTCACCCCTGGGCTTTTGGATATTGGCAAAGGCTCTTGCTACCCCCATAGTGCCTTTTTTAGGCAAGGCTCAAAAGACAAACCCACCTCCATAGGTATCACAAGGGATAAGAAACTAAGAGTAATGCTACTCAACGCCAGAAAAGGAGGGGGAGTATCAATATTCGTCAAAGATGCCCACACCTCCAGGTTGGTGGCACAGCATGAAGCATCAGAGACTATCCATGTGCAACTAACAGTGGGTAAAACTGCCTTCCAGTTTATAGCCTGCTACAGACCACCCTCCCAAACCCAGGAACCCCACTCGGCCTTCCTGAGAACACTGGAAAATATGAAGGTCTCTCCATACACCATTATATTGGGCGACTTCAACTACCCAAACATAGACTGGGAGCATTACTCTAGCTCCAACACCCTAGCCCAAAGGTTCCTAGAATTTATAAACTCAAATGCTATGGAACAACTTGTTACCACTCCCACAAGAGTGGAAAACATACTGGACCTGATCATCACCAACATGGGGACTCTATGCTCCAGACCAGAAGTGTATCACTCACTGGTAAGATCAGACCATAAACTAATCTCACTGGATATTCACATCTTGACCCCACCCCCTGCCCAGAAAACCACAGTGAAAAACTTCTCTAAAGCAAATTTCACACTCCTCAAAACCGAGGTGGAATCCTTCAAAGCCCCCGGGACTGTGGAAAATACGGCCCAGACCGCAGAATCCTTTATAAATGCATTCTATGAACACCTTCAGGAATGCATGGATCATGCAATCCCAAATAAAACCAAGACCCAATCCTCCAAAGGCAGACGTCCTGTCTGGTGGACCCCAACCATAAACAAACTATACAATAGAAGGAGAAAGCTACTACATGATAGAGCAAAATCCCAAAAAGGGAAGGCATCTCTGATCAGTATTAGCAAAAAACTACAGGCACTCATAAAATCGTCTAAGGCCAGCTTCGAGAAAAAATTGCACAGGACACTAAGGATAATCACAAGGCTTTCTTTAGTTATGTTAGGAACCTGGGTGGGAATTCCCAGATATGCTCAGAATTAGTCCAAAATGACAAAAAATACACCGAACCCACAGACATTGCCAACATCCTAGCTGACAGGTTCAGCGCAAACTTCTCCCCCCCCACCAAAAGGGCAAATATCTATCCCAGCAGAGTGCTGCCCCCCCGACATCTCAGATGCTCAGGTAAGAGCCGCCCTCTCCAAAGCAAAAAACACAGCATCAATGGGACCAGACGGTGTCCCGGGCTGCGTCCTGCATGAACTCCAAGAAGAGCTAAACCCAAACATAAAGCTACTGTTCAATCTCAGCCTTACTACAGGATATGTACCCAAAGAGTGGCGTACAGCAACAGTGGTCCCTCTCCACAAAGGTGGTGCCTCAACGGATCCTGGAAACTATTGCCCCATAAGCCTGACTAGCTTGGTCTGCAAAGCTATGGAAAGGATCATCATGGACCTCATAAATAAAGATATTGGGGACCTACAGACACTGGATCTTACCCAGTTTGGCTTTGTTAAGGGCAGATCCTGCCTCTTAAACCTGGTCGATTTCTTTGAAACAGTCACCAAGGCCATTGACGAGGGGAAGGTGGTCCACACAGCCTACCTGGACCTCGCAAAAGCCTTCGATACAATATCCCACTCGAGCATTATAGATAAGCTCACCAGCTTAAATATAAGCCCCTATGTCACTAGATGGGTTGCAAACTGGCTCAAGGACAGAACCCACATGGTTAGAATTGCTGGAGCCATGTCAGACTCCAAACCAGTTACAAGTTGCATCCCACAAGGCTCAGTCCTGGGACCTCTTTGTTTGGTATATATTTATCTGAGGTACAGGCCAACACGGAAGGACTGTGGCTGACCAAGTTCGCAGATGACTGCAAACTGGGTGCCATAATTGACTCTCCAGCCGACACAAGCATCCTCCAAAAGGGCTTCATAGAAACAGACAACTGATGCCAGAGCCATGGCCTCAAGCTAAATGCCAAAAAGTGTATAGTCATCCCCTTTGGCAAAAACAAAGTGCCCACAAATTACCACATAGGTGGTAATCCATTAAGTACAGAAGACGTAATTAGGGACCTGGGGACCCAAGTTGATAGCAATCTCTCATTTGACAACCACGTGGCCAAAGTGGTTAGAAGAACATTTTATATAGCCCACCTAATCATGAAGGGATTCACATCTGGATCAGGGGAGGTCATCGTGCCTCTTTACTCATCCCTCATCAGGCCCATAATTGAGTACAATGCCCCTTTTGGGATGTACCTTACCAGACACCTGCAGCAACTGGAAAGACCCCAAAAGTACCTCACCAAGAGGATCAAAGGGCTCAAACAGATGCCATATGCTGCCCGGTTAAAGAAACTCCAGCTCTACTCAGTGGCATACCGCCTGCTCAGAGGCGATCTGTGCCTGACGTATAAAGCCATGTCCAACCCGGAATTAATGGACATGCTGCACCTCAGAAAATCCAAATTCCATCGAGCTACGCACTTGAGAGACTTGAACCTCAGCACTGAAATAAATAGGACATGCTGGAGGAACAGATTCATAACCCAGAGGCTCCATTCACTCTGGAATAAAATCCCAGTCCAGGTTAGGCAGAGTCCCTTGACTCTCTTCAAGAGGAATCTTGATGAGTGGATGGGAGAGCGTAGGTTTACCCCGGGTATCACTTCTGTGTCACTGTTAGACAGAGGCACAGTATACTAACCTTGAAAAAGGGCATAGCAAAATTAATTTAAAATGGGTGGCGAAAGCCAAACACACTCTGGCTAGGCTTATAAATACCCTAGGGCAGATAGCCTAGTATGAACCTATGATCCTTTGCCCATATATTGATGTGAATAACTCATCAATGGCTCCAACCTCTGAAGCAGAGGAAAATCCATGTAACTGTTTACACCAAACCCATTTTAAACTACTTCAACATCAGGACCCATATCACTTTCATCTAAAACATTAGAGTCTACATTATCATCACTATTTCTACTAGGGGACATCAATTTGCCACCTTTACCCCATCAGTGTGACACTTATTAGTATTACTATTAATTGAATAACCAATCTTATTATCATACTGTTTGATATCCCTTTCAATTTTTTTCTTCTTATAAATAGTCACATATTGCTTATCTTATTTACTGAAAACAAACAGTAAGATAGTTGTCAAATAATAACTCACTCGTAATTTTAACATTCAGTTTCCTGCATAATATTACAGTTCATCCCCATATCATTAGAAAACCTTTTAATACATACACCGTGGTGTGCAGCTATACCTCAAACATTCAGAAAGATATGCATTCTCCATTTTCAAGCTTCTAATTTTTTTTGTTTGTTTGTTTTTCCTCCAATTGAAAAATGGCCTGCTTAAGAGAAAAAATCCATTTTGTCATCATTATCTGAGCAATTTCGAGCTGGACTTTTGCTAGCAAAAGTAACTGATTTATCCAGCCATGTGGTCAAGTTGAAATCATCATTGTGTGTTCACACAGACGTACTTGGAAGATTAGAATTTAAATATGAAACAGCACCTGCAAACACATTGCTTGCATGATGACATCCTTCTTTGGATGTATTGTTGGTAATATCAACAGCACTAGTAACAAGATAATCTTTAGGATTCACAGTCCTTCTCATTGAATTAAATGATGAAGAAGGAGTAGCCATGGTGTCCAAATGTTTGTCTTGTGATTTCCCAGAAGGTTAGAGTAAAACTTGACTTAATAGTAGCACTAGAAAAGAGAATTCCCCTTAGAGAAAACTAACATCAGCTGTAAGTCTAGCCAGTATACCTTTTTCACATTTAGCAATAAGAATATCACTTCTTCTCCTGGTGATCCATTTGATAACTACCTCAAAAAAGCCAAAAAGCCACTACTTATCTACAAAACAGCTTCCTCACAATAGGAATGCCAAGAACCAAAATAAAACAATTGCAGTTCAAAGTCACAGTCCCAGACAGACCACATAGTGACAGTAGAATAAACAAATGTAATGAAATCCATTAAAAATAAATTAAAAGTTTGGCTCTTTGTCCTATACATAAATCTTGAAGGACTTCATCAGAAAAGTAAATACAAGTTTGCCTGAGCTTAAAGAACTTCCTTAATGTTACTCAGAGTATTTCCAAAATTTTAAAGGGATAGCATCCCATTGTGTTCAACTGAAATAATATCTCAAACCTTCCAAGCAACATAGGTGTCAATCCTGAAAAGATAACAAGAGCACACAAGTTAAGAAAAATGCTATTAAAAAGGTAACCTAAGCAATGGCAAAATAGAAAGCTTATGTTATCAGACTGAGGAGAGTTGACACTGGGAATACTTTCAAATAGAATAGACACTTCTTTGGGGTGTATGCATGTGAAGAGGAAGAGAGGAATGTATGGTAGTGGGGTAGGAAATGCATATAGTAGTGGGGTAGGAAATGCACGATGAGTGGGAGGTGTAGAATTTATTGATGGGTGATTGCCAGTTTCTTTTAGGAAATTTGGAGAAAGTTTTGCTATGCCACATTGAATGGGTTTGTAGAAACAGTGGTATGAGATATTCTTCCTGTACGAAGATTTTTTTTTCCAAAAGCATTTGTGAGAATGTAAGAAAGTAATTTGTTTCTTTGTTTCCTTGTTTGGAAATGTATTTGTGCCTTCTGATAATCTTCTTGACAAGGTTACATAAGGCTGTAAAGTAGATGTGGTTGTCATTTGTGTGGGGTTGTTTACATTTTTGCCACACTTCATCCCTTTGAGTGAGAAGATGTTTGAGTTTGGTGGATAGCCATTAGTTTTTATTTATTTATTTTTTTAACCCTATTGGTAAGTAGGAACAATTTGCCTTACAGCAGGAGTAGAATGTTGGTTAAGCTTATGACTTGGGTTTATGGCTGCTTCATTAGGGTCATCTAAGGAGAGAATATGGATCCATTTGTGCGCTGTGAAAAAGTTTTTGAGCTTGTCAGTATTAATGCTACACTGGCTTCTGAAGACTTTTAGCATCGGTGCCAGTTTTATAGAATGGTTGATAATTGTAAAGGTGATTGTCAGTGGTCACTTAAAGATGGTGACAAAATGTTTATGCTGTAGATGGAGTTTTTTTTGCTAGTAATAATCAGGTTGAATGTAGAGTATTTGGAGGATCTAAGATTATGTCTTTTTGGCTCTTGAATCTGTGGGGAAAGTTCCCATGTCAAATGAATGGGGGATGTGATAATTAAGGTTGAAATCACCTAGAATGATTATGTTAATATTTTGGGCCAGTTATTACGGATGTTAATGCTTTATTTAAGGAAGAAGGGGGAGGCTGCAGTGATCAGTAATGTTTTTTTTTTTTTTTTTTGTGAGACAGAATTATTAGAAGAATCCAGTTAGGACTGGCATCCGAGGAGGAGTTTTCTTGGGCAATGACTTTTAGGTTTAGGATATTTTTGTATATAATTAGCATCCAGTAGATTGTTTATCTGGTCTGGCAACACTGATATACCCACAGGAGATTAGAAAGTGTTGGTAACTGGGGAAGTCTTGTTTAACCCAGGATTATGTGACTTCTAGAAGGTCTGGAATGGGTTGGGAAATAGATGCACGTATTTGGTCCAGCTCATTTCTGCAGCCATGTGCATGGAGGAGGATGTCAGTGAAGAAAACAGTTCTGCTTTTGAGGAAAAGGAATTGTTAGGCATGAGGTGGGTTGAGTGTAATTCATTAGAAGGAGTATAAAGATTGTAGAGGATAGTCTGAAAGAGATCATTGGCATTTCTTGGGAGACACAAATGTGTTATTGAGTCTTTGTAATAATATAGAAGTATGATCCTGAGAGAGTTATGTTAAGGGGGTGGGTTTGGTCAGATTACTGAGGGCTGTTGCGATTGTTTGTTGATGTTGAAAATATGAAAGTATGGGTAATACATGGTGATGTGATGATTGGCTGATTAAGTTAGGTCATTCCTATATGTCTGAGATCCCATTCCACAAATATCCTCTGTTGTGCAAAGAATGTTTGTCTTTTCTGTCTGTTACATCTCTTCTACCTAATGATTTAGACGTATGGTGGTATTCATTTTTCACATTTCACAAATGTGTAAGGCATTGGAATTTATGAATTCCAAGAACCTTTGGGCAAAGGTGTTGGTACACGAGTAGTTGAGTATGTTAGGTCATTCCTATATGACTGAGATCCCATTCCACAAATATCCTCTGTTGTCTTTTCTGTATGTTACATCTCTTCTACCTAATGATTTAGACTTATGGTGGTATTCATTTCTTACATTTCACAAATGTGTAAGGAGTTGGAATTTATGAATTCCAAGAACCTTTGGGCAAAGGTGTTGGTACACGAGTAGTTTTCCCAGTTAATGGCAGGGTAGTTGAAATCACCCAGTATTAGGGTGTTTGGTTGTATCTTAATATTTTTCAGTAGGTTTAGAAAGGTGTAGTGAGAATCTTGGAGCATGGTGGGGGATCTGTGGCAACTTACAATTTGGATTACAGTCTTACCTAGTGTTAGTTGCACCTTGAGAATTTCAGACACATTGTGTTGGGCAACTAGCCTGGTGTTGTAAATATCCTTGGTGAATATGGACACTCCTCCACCTTTAGTGTTTTGGTCCTGGTTTGGCGGCTAAAAAGTGTGGTAAGAGTTGTAGCCTAGTATTGCAGGGGTGCTCTCTGGAGAGTTGAACCAGGTCTCAGTTACTGCACAGATATCGATGTTCTCCATTTTTGGAGTGCCTTGAGAGTGCATTTTGAGGTTTCGACTTCTAGCATTGAGTAGCTTTACCTTCAGATTTTTCATGCTTGTACCTGTTACGGTGGCCCCTTAGTCCCACCAGGGACTCCAGTATCCTAGACCTGGTCATTACCAACATGGGAAATCGATGCTCCACACATATGGTCACTCCCTCATTGGTCAGGTCTGACCATAAGCTAATCACCCTTGACATCCACATTCCACCCCCACACCCCATTAAGGAAACCTCCGTAAAAAACTTCTCCAGAGCCAACTTCATGTACTCAAGTCAGAGGTGACAAACTTCATGACACCCATGCTGACGGGAACTGAAAGTTTGACTGAAGAATCCTACACTAAGGCACTGTACGAGCACATCCACTCATGCATGAATCGTGCCATCCCCAATAGAACCAAGATGTTCTCTTCCAAAAAAAAGGAAGCCAATCTGGTGGTTTCTTGCCATAAACAAACTTTACAACAAAAGGAAGAAACTGTTGCAAAAAGAGGAAAATCCCAGGATGCAGAAATTCCCTTACCAGCCTCAGTAAGAAGCTGAGATCCCTCATAAAATCCTCCAAAGCTAGTTACGAAAATAAAATTGCCAAAGATTCCAAAGACAACTGCAAGACATTCAGATCTGCTCTGAACTACAACAGAATGGCATTAAATATATAGTATCCCAAGGATGTTGCCAATATCCTTTCAGATCGATTCAGTGCAAACTTCACCACCCTCTCATCCCCTAAAGGGCCCATCTCAATACCGAAAGATTGCCAAATTCCGGTAATAACAGCCACACAGGTAAAAAACACACTCTCCAAAGCTAAGAATACAGCATCCATGGGGCCAGACAACATCCCAGGCTGTGTACTACATGAACTACAAAATAAACTGGCATCTCACCTAAGTGTCATGTTTAATCATAGCCTCACCTCGGGCTTCGTGCCCACTGAATGGCGCACAGCTACAGTTATCCCACTCCACAAGTGGGGATCCACCTTGGATCCTGGGAACTACCGCCCCATCAGTCTGATGAGCCATATCTGCAAGGCCAAGGAACGTATTATCATAGAACTTATAAACAAAGACATTGGCAAGCTTCAAACACTGGACCCCATACAGTTTGGGTTCGTGAAGGGCCAATCTTGTCTCCTGAATCTAATAGACTTCTTTGAATAAGTCTCCAGAGCTGTGGACAAGGGTAAGGTGGTCCACACAGCCTATCTGGACCTCTCCAAGGCCTTCATCACCATCCCTCACTTTGGAATCAGAGATAAACTTACTAAGCCGGGCATTAATCCCTATGTCACTCGATGGGTTGCCAACTGGCTTACTGACAGAACCCACACTGTAAAAGTAGCCGACTACAAATCCAGCTCCAGACAAGTGACAAGTGGAGTATCTCAAGGTTCAGTCCTAGGACCACTCTTGTTTGGCATCTACTTCTCTGAAGTACAGGCCAACACTAAGGGACTCTGGCTAACAAAGGTCACAGATGACAGCAAACTGGGAGCCATTATTGAATCCCCAAATTATGTGGATATTCTACAAAAGGGCCTTACAGAAAAAGATGCTTGGTGCCAGAGCCATGGGCTCAAGCTCAATAACAAGAAATGTATAGTTATCCCCTTTGGGAAAAAACATGTACCCATGAATTACCACTTAGGTGGTAGTACACTAAACACTAAAAGTGTGATAAGATACTTAGGGACACAGGTGGACAGTCATCTCACTTTCGATAACCACATTGCCACAACAGTCAGGAAATCCTTCTATGTGGCACACCTCATCACTAAGGGCTTTTCATCCAGAAAAAAGGATGTCATTGTCCCACTGTACTTATCCCTCAGTAGACCCATTATAGAATACAATGCCCCATTTGGTATGTACCTCTGAAGACATCTGTAACAACTGGAAAGGCTGCAGAAATACCTCACTAAAAGAATCACAGGCATAAAGCAGATGCCCTATGCTGACCGTCTAAAAATACTCCACCTATACTCTGTCACGTATCGTCTACTCAGAGATGATCTCTGCTTAACATACAAGGCCATGTCAAACCAAGAGCTGTTGGACATGCTACACTTAAAGAAATCCCAGTCCCTCAGAGACACACGCTCCAGGGATCTAAACCTTGTCATCACAATGAACAAAACATGCTGGAAGAATAGGTTCCTGACCCAGAGACTCCCCAGACTCTGGAAAAGACTGCACATACATGTCAAGCAGAGTGCCTCTTTGGTCCTCTTCAAAAGGAACCTTGATGATTGGATAGGAGATAGGAGATTCACCCTGGGGATCACGTCAGTCACCCTGCTAGACAGGAGTCCAGGTAAGTAAATACTGTGGGAAGAAATAGCCAGGGAATTGTTATGGCTAGGCTTGTATAGGCCCTAGGGCAGATAACCTAGTACCAACCTACGAACCTATGAACAGTACGGGTCTACTTCACCCTGTTGAAGGCCAACAATATCGAAGCTGATATTGTTGGCTCCAAAATGTCAAAAGCGAAAGTCATCACGTGTGTAAACGGAAATCTCCGCAAGGGAAGATTTACATTTATTGCAATGTAGTGCAATCTCAGAGTTGGTATATTTAAGTAGCAGGGGGTGTGGGGGATGCAGGTGTCGATTATTACGCTGTATACAGTTTGATTTTTAAACAGCGTAATATAATTTCTGCAGGATGTCAACATGACTTGGGGAGTTAATAATAGCTCCCAACTTGCAATCGTCTGCAAACATTGTCAGCCAGAGTCCCTTTGTGTTGACCTGGACTTCAGAGAAGTAGATACCAAACAGGAGAGGACCCAGGACCAATCCTGAGTTCAATAATAATAATAATAGGATATCCTATTATGGCTTCTCTAAAGTTGAAAAGGAGGACAATAGGACAGTTGGAAAAAGAGGAAATAGAGCAGAAATGGAAAATACACATTAAGAGGGTTGTGAAGGAGGAAGTGGGAGAGGATGGTTATTTATTTATTTATTTTTTTTTGGTGGGGGGTGGACTCAATTTTTTTCCAAACATGTATTCATAAGGGCAGCTGGGTAATGAAGAAGGGCAGTGTAGGAGATGGGTAAAGGACATTTTACGGATTTTGATACCAGCATAAAACACAGGCAAGCCAGACCAATTTCAGTATATGTGGCTGACAAGTTGAATTTGATACAGATGCACAGACAGCAGGCAGACACAAAGAGGAAGGTGCTGAAGTCCACATGCATAGTACCATCCCAGTTTGAGGAGCATCAGTGATTGTCTGTTGTCATGGTCCTGGGTGGGGGACTTGATGGTGAGGGGTGTTGAGGTGTCAAGTGTCTTGGTGGTCAGAGGTGACCAGGACAGTGAGTCTTGAACCTATTGGAAGAGACTTTCATATAGGTCCCACAGCCTTTCCAATATCTTTTTGACTGTAGTCTCCACCAAATCTTGAAGCTTGTGATGATGAATTTCTTGGCTGGCAAAACTTGGTGAGTCCATAGTGGTGGAGTCACCACTCCCACCCTGTGAAGCAGACCCCAGACAGAGGCAGAGGGTGGTGGCAATCTATTCCACACCTGGGTCAGGTGCATTTAAAGTGCCCCATGATCTACTGGATCTGCAGAAAGAACAAAGAAGGGAGGAATAGAATCTTAGAGACTGAGACAGAGAATGGGGGCAGAGGAAAGGGAAGCTACAAAATAACTCATAAGTACTTCACAGCAAATGCCTTTATTTTCTTGGCAGAAATGAGAATAGTAATATTTTTACTCAAGAACGCTGAAATGTCAGTAACAAGTTATACAACTGCATAACCATTCACAAGATTAGGGCCCTCGTTGGTAAGTCCCATAATATGCAGGGTCAACTTCAAAAAATAGGGACGTCAAAAACTAAGTTTGACATCAACATTTTGGGACATTCCCTGTTCTTCTAGGTACAGCAATCTCAGAGATTTTAAACATATTCAGGGGGAGGGGGTACAGAGCTTGCCTCTTCTTGCAAAAAAAAAAAAAAGTTTAAAGGAGAAGAGAGTTGTTCAGTTTTTTTACTCTTCTCCTAGACTTTTGGTCTTTATTTTTGACATGCTGGGACTCGGCATTTTGAGTCCTGAGAATTCAATTGGGAGCAAGATGACTGCCATTAATTCAGATTCAGATTCAGATCTGTTCATGCTTCAAAAATATTCATATTTGTAATCCCTTAATTCCCTTCCCAGGACTGAATAACAATATGAATTACAGGAATTAAATGAAATAACTCTGATGACATCTGCGTTTACTGTATTACAGTGTGACAATTTATAAGTTACAATGCATGGCTAAATAACTCCTCCATTTATTTCTTTTTTTTTAATTTGCAGTATGTATATTCTTGTTGATGTTAGGCCGTATTTATAGGGTGGAAGAAATGGCCATGCTTTCCTCGTGACGTATAGTGTGCAGATGGTACCCTTCATCCAGTGCTGTGAAAATAAGCGGGAAAAGAAGTGATTAATGAGACTGACTTAGCATTGTCTGTACAGTGTGCTTAAGATAAGTATAATACTTTCAACTGATATTTGTACATGTTTTCCTCAGATATGTTTGGTTAGGCTACATAGCTGTAGGTACACTTTCTGCTCTGGAAATCCCCCCACCCCATTACCTTATTTGTCATAAGTCACATATTAGTAAGTGAAACATAAAACTCTATAAATGTGATCAATCTCCTAAACCATGGGACATTGGAAGTATTTACAGTTAGTAGTAAGGTATCCATACTGCAAATACTAGTCTACAGATGAAGTGTTTTCATCAGTAAATTCACTTTTTCAAAATCTGCAAACCTATTATGCAGATCACATTTATAGTAACATAACCAATTAAACTGTTAATATACTAGTGTACATATAGTTAACATGCATAACTACTTAAAAATGTTATTCTATGCTTAATGTAGAAGAAGTTTCAAAAGACATAAAATAAGTTGAATATCAATTCTTAAATATACACTGAATTCATCACTGAAATGTCCTTAAACAAATTAATACAAAATATAATTCTTACAAATCAGCAGCTTATAATGATAAAGCACTGCTGATGGAAATCCTGTCATTAATACCTAGGCTGATATCAGCACTTAATCTAATTTGCTACTTAAACTCACTTGGTTACATTTTCCTCCCAAAGAACTCCTCCGGGATTGCTTTCTATCTTTTCAATAACAAGAAAATGAAACATCCAAAAATAATGGCATTCATTTTTATGTTTACTCATCGCATTGTTGGCCACATTTCTACTTATATCATAAATATGCTTTTATGTTCATATCATAAAAGCTCTCTTAGTTTTACCAGCATAAAATCTGAGCAGGTTTTACATTAGGCTAAATAAACTATGCCACTTGTAATACTGTTAAAATTAGACTTTATATTTGATCTGTCATAACCTTTTGTTAGTAATGTTGATCCCTGTAAAATAATTTACACTGTTTACTTGACCCACACTTATTTGTTCTCTTGAAAATTATCTGGTATTTGACAAAATGTCTCATTTCTCAAATTTTTAATATTATGTACTCTTTAACCACTAAAACTAATGGTTTCACAACATGTGAAGAAATATCTGGAAAATGTTGAACAACTGCCCAATGTTTGTTTATGCTAACTGACTAATGTTTGTTTTCTGAGATCTTTAATATTCTTACTATATTTATTATATCTTAAAATGATCTTTCCATTATGTTCATTGTCCTTCCTTACAAATATAGAACTATACTATTTGAACCTAACAGAGGGGAAATATATCCTTTCACATCTCATGTATAATACTTCATTGTATTTATTGTCTACAAAGTCTTCAGGATAACCCTTTTTTGAAAATATATTTGTAAATTTAGCTGGCTTAGATAGAAAAAGTATAATGTGTGACGTCATCTTGGCTAAATGCACAAAATGTCCATTTACCAGACGTCTTTGCTGGGGGAAGATGACTAACATATTAAACTACTTATTGCTGAAAATCTGCTGCTATTGTAACCTTGCAGATAGTCAGTTTCTGGAAGGACAGAGTCTTGTGCGTGTTCTTTGGATGTAAATAGCTTTCAATTGCTCTCTATAAGCTTTACTGACGAAAACCCACTATTATTCTCTTTGCAATGTGTCTATTTTGTATTTCTAATATTTATATGATATTGCAATTATATTTTCAGCAGCAAGCAGACCCGCAGAAATATGCACTTGATCAGGGGGCTTAAACATTATATTTGGCATTTATACAAACCTAATGAAGAATAATAAGTTGTTCAATAAATCCTTCCTTTCACATCCACCCTCCCCATCTGAGGTCTGTTGCACCACTGAGTGCATTATTTTGTAATGATTATTTCTGGAAACCCCTTATTCATTATTAGTACCATTTTGCATGCCTTACAGAAATCCAATGCAATGGCCCTTTTTAGTGCAACACATAATAAGTAAATACATTTCTGAATGAAAATTCTGTCATACAAACTGGATTATGATCACGGTAATGCAGTTCATGTATTACAATGGCAGGCAAGAATAGCATTAAGTGCTTATCACTTAAGTGTAATTCTTGTCATAGTATATATAACATTTTTCCTTGACTTTATAATAACAATGAAATACAAGACTTCCTTAACATATGTAATATACAGTACAAGCCTTTGCAGACTTCTCCAGTAGTCATAGCCATTACACAATCTGTTTACCATAGTTAATAAAATTATACTATTCTCAGAGGCAATATATAGGTAGGCAGATAGATAGATAAATAGGTAGACAGATAGATAGATATAATATATATATATATATATATATATATATATATATATATATATATATAGAGAGAGAGAGAGAGATGTCTCTCAAATACCAGTGCAATGGAACTAGAAATGAGATTCTTACAATAGAACTCTGGCCTTTGCTCCTGGAAGTCTGCCACCTACTGGACCAACTCATCTCCCTTCTACCTCTATAGACCATCAAACCTGCACCTGTACTGCTTTCTGGAGGGGGCTATAGCAGTGACAGATATCAATTCATTCCCAGCTCCATACAGATATCCATCTCTGTCCATATCTTAAACCCAATTCTTTCAAACATTATAATTCCCGCAGAATGTGAAAGAGAATCTTAGTCTCCTTTTCTGACCAGTTTATGGCATGACCCTGAGCCTTCACTGAGTCCATGTTGCCTATTCTCGGTTAAAATAAGAATGAAGAATTAATTATGAAAGTGAGACTGAGCCACACCTTGTGACATGTGACACCACTCTTTATGGCACCTTATACTGTGGACCGGCTTCCACTGGACACTGAGATGAATACTCAGACTAACTGCATATGTACTGATAGTGAACATTAAGCTGGGGCTGGAAGACCTCACATGCTCATCCCTGAGCACTTTCAGGCTTGCCCAGACTAGCAGGTATCAAGCTATGTCAATAAACACACATACACATCAGTGCTACAATACCATTCATAGAGATGAGCACGAAGAAAGTTCTGCAAAATTTCATCAAACTTTTTTGCAGTTTACCATTTCAAGTACTGCTGGATTGTGCATTCATGCAAAGTTTGATAAAGTGTGAATTAATTAGAAGAAGTTTGAAAGAGACATAGTTAGGATAAAATCATAGCACATGGGCAACTCCAATGCATTTCACAATGGCAGCTTCAGGATTAGCTTCTGACTTACTGTCAAGGTGGAAAACCTTATTACAGTACTTTACTTTACATGTAATTGATTTGCCTATGTAAAAATGAATTGCGTTCATTATGTGCTTTTTAACTTAAAATGTATGAAGCTGCTTACTACAGACTGCGGTATCTGCCAATGGAAATGTTCAGAACCAAAGTATAGGCAACCTTGCTGCAAGTGAAGACATAAACAACTAAATGATTACGTGTCACTCTCTCCCTTCCAATACTGAATAATAGGCAAAGGAAAACAGATCATTACAGCAGTGAAGCAGGTAATTAGCTAAACTGTGATGTTTCAAAGTTATGTCTTCGTTTTTGAATTGCCACTGTTCAGTCCTCAGTCAAATACATCTTACAGAGCTGATTACACTAACAAAGGGTAAGTATGAATAATTACTTTAAAACTTGGAATTCTAGAGAAAGATGTTGAAACATCAGGGAGCAAGACATTGGAGAGACAATTTCACTGAAGAAAATCACATCCTCATGAATGTCCTTAGAACATATGGAAAACTTCTTATTAGAAAAGATTGTTCTAAGCAGGGACAGTGAGCAAAGGCATGGAATTAAGTTATAGCTGGCATCAGTGCTATAGGAGGAATTGAACACACCTTGTCATAGTATAGGAAAAGGGCTTATCACAGGATGGGCTGTACAAAGACAATGGTTAGGCAGAGTGCAGTTGCCCATAGTAGCACCATTGGTAGGCCTTCCTCTGTCCAACATTTAAAACCCAATAAGGAGTACCTGCTGTCTTTAAGAGGCAATGCAGTTAATACAGAGGAGAACTGTCTGTGATTCATTCAAGTTGTGGACACAAGTACTTTAAGAGATCTCCAACATCCATATATTGACAGTGTAGAAAGTTAGTGTTTTGCTTTCATTTTAATTTCAGACCAGGTCTATTTGCTATGTTAACTGTGGGCATATAACTGTGAAGCATTTATCTATACAGCCAGAGAAATAACTATGGTTAACAACACTATAATGCTTTGCACTTAATGACTAGTTGATCATGAGGATCCCTGCCATGTAAAAAGTGATGGTACAATGAGCTTGTGAGACAAATGTTTGAATCATGGGCACTGCCAGGATGCTCTACCAAAATGCTCGTGATGCACCCCCAATGCATTAAACTGTCTGACAGGTGATGGAAAAGTAGTTCTTCCTGTTGTGGCACCTCTCGCCTTCTGGTCAGGATGATGACCTCATAGACACATGGATGCAATCAGTTGGACTAGTAGCTCAGGAAAGCATGCCATTCTATAGAAAGCATGCATAAGATACTTCTTACTGTACCCACTCCCTGTTCAGATTCCCACAACCCCTTAACATTTACTCAAATCCAAACTAGTAACATAAAAACACTCCTGTCCAAGCTCAAACCTTGCTGTCTAGCAGCAGACCTACTTTCCAATGAATTCCTTAAAGTTTCTGCCCCATCTATTGCCTATCCTATATCACTTCTGATCAGCCATTCCACTGCTGAGCAATATGTCTTCTGTCTTTGGAAAATATCTCACATTATTCCCCTACACAAAGGTGGGACCTCTAAAGAACTAAAAAACTACTGTTCCATAGCCATCCTCTCCCCCTAGCTAAAATCTTAGAAAAATGCATTCACAAACAACTCCTTAACCATTTCCTTAATCATAATCTACTTTCCCCCACTTAACATGGTTTTAGGCCAAAACATAGTACTAGCACTGCCCTACTGTCTTTTACTAATACCATCCAAAGTCTCATAAAAGATGGCCAACTTGTGTCACCCATATTCCTTGATATGTCAAAAGCTTTGGATACTGTTTCACACTAAATCCTACTCAACAAATTGTCATCTTATGGCCTTAGTTCAACTGCCCTGTCCTGGTCCCATAGCTATCTATCTAACTGTCAGCATGCTACCAAATGGGAATATATCCTTTCCCCTGTTCTCCCCAACTCTATTGGTGTACCCCAAGGTTCCATACTTGGCTCCTTTATTTTTATAATATTTGCAAATTACCTCTGCTCTGTAACTCAACTAGCCTCCATAGTCCTGTATACCGATGATTCCATACTTATTTGTTCAGCCACCACTCCCCAGGAACTACAAACAAAAATGCAAATATCTTTTCAGGATATAGAAATGTACCTCACTGATCACCAACTCATACTCAACCCTAACAAAACCAAGACAATAGTTTTCAGAAACAACAAACACGCAATATGCCAGTTCCCCTCTAACAATATCTTCTTCAAACAGCACCAAAATATTACCTACAAGTCATACCAAACTTCTAAGTGTCATAATAGATGATACCTTAAGATTTGATATCCACATCTCCATCGCCATCACCATAAAAAAAGTCCACACCAAACTAGGTACACTATACAGAGCCAAATCTTTCCTTACTGAAAGTGCCAGACTAGCCACTGCCCACTCACAACTGCTTTCCACTCTCCTCTACAGATCCCAAATATTTATTAATCTATGAAAAACAGATTTGAATACTCTAGAATCCTGCTATAATAAAATTGCAAAGATCGCTACAGGCCACCCATACAGAACCCACCACTGCTCAGCACTCACCAAACTCAACTGGCTAGAACTCCAAAACCTTTTAACACTCAATCAACTGACCATAGTCCACAAAATAATTCACCACCCCAATGACTGCCCTGCACTTACTAACCTAATTCTACCCAATATAAATTACAGGTCACTCAGGTCCTCAAACAAACTAATGTTAAAGGTTATTCAGCCCCATAACACTCATGGTACCTCTCTCTACTCATATAAAATTGCTAAGTTTTGGAACATTCTTCCTCAACCCACAGCAAAAAAACCTAGCTATCATCAGTTCAAACACCTCCTAAAAGAACATCTTGCAAATCATTGGCTCTGCTCCTGTCATACTCCTGGCTAAGTCTACCCACTATCCATCTATTCTCTTATAACTACTCTTTTCCTATCTAGCTCTAGCCCATATTTAATGTTTTATTTTCTCCACTTGGCTAGCATTTTATTATACTTCTCCTATTAGCAGCTAGTGTGGTCTTAAATCCTAGGAAATCCATGGTCAAGCACTTTTTTAACTGTATATATATTTTTTTTACACTGTGACTTATCAAACATTAGTAATATTGTAAATATTATTGGCTTTTTTAATTTTTCTCAGGTGTATGTTTGGAGCTTTTCTCCCTGGGTCACCACTGAAAATGGATTTCTGCCACAGACGGTCATTACCCGATAAACAAATAAAATAAATAATAACTAAATAAATAAATAAAAATAATACTAATCCTATATGTGTTGACACTGGGAAAAAAATAACCTGACTCACATGTGCCAAGAATATATCAGGAAACTGCTTCAGTGTCCTAAAGTCAGAAGCTTGTGAGGTAACCTACGTGTCTGTAGCCTCTCTCTGAAATGCCCCTGTGGCAAGTATAGTAAGGAGTACAGATGCCTTGGTATCCACAGGGATTGGGGGGTACACATTGCCTTGGTATCCACAGGGATTGGGGGGTGCACATTTTCCAATTCTCATTTGCAGACAATACATACTCTCTGAAACACTTATTATATTGCTGTGTGGTCTAAATCTGTAGAGTAACTCATTTCAACAAAATTCAGATAAGTTACTTTTTGTCTATAGCTTTTTCTTGTGGGCTAATAAAAGCCATTCCGTGCTCTGGGTTTCAGGGCAGCAGAAGTCAACAGCTCAAAGTGAAAACTGGTTAAATGTGCTGCAAAATCAAGCATCTTCAATGACTGTAAAGTGACAGAAGAAGGTGAGAATTCATTTTTATAGCCCATCTGTGCATGGTGTCAATGTGCACCAAAAAGCAATTGCGACTTGCAAAAGGCAGAAAGAGATCTGAATTTACATAAGATGTTTAACACATTTCTGTTGCATCTCATTATTCCCTCATTTGTAAAAGACTTCCTAAATCATTTTCTAACTGCTGCACTAAAGCACAGCTAAGTCTATAAACCATGATCTGCTTGAACTTTTGCATGACCAGCACACATACCTGCTGCACCTAAGCATAATGACTGTGACTACTTCTTGATATCTCCTTTGATCCACCTCAAGGGTCCTTCAAAGTTAAGAGTTCAAGACCAGAGCAAAATACTCATTAATTCTGGTTCACGTATACAGTATTACTAATAATATGGCATCCTTGTAGAAATGTAATGATGTTTTGAAACTAATACTACTGTCCTTTGCTTTGACGTTTTCTGGTAAACTATGAGAGTGCTTCAGTACACTATTATTAACTGAATATTTTAGCTTATTAAGCAAAAGATGACTATCTGTCATCTAATTCCTGTCTAGCTGGCTGTATCAGTCCTTTTAATTTGTTTCAAAGCTAAACATTCACATATGCATGCTTTTATGACCTTAGATATATTGATCAGTTCCCCAGGAAATACTTTGTGAGGTAAGGAATACTCATTTAGAAACTTTAATGTGTTAGTATATGTTAAAATAACTTGAGAATTGATCATTTACTTTCTTTTGTAAACCATTAATCTTTTTTGTCTAAACGCCTCTATTGTTGGTTCTACCAGATGGGTCTACATGGGAGTAGAGTGGTATTAGTTTACTTGACAATGAGCTTTGGGAAGTTTAGACTTAGGCAGAGGGTGGAGTTGTTGGTTTAGGCTGTGATCAGAGACTTTAGTATTAGGGACCGAGATATCGAATTTTGAACTGGGTAGGAGGTAACTGCTATCTCTGGAATTTTAAGGCAGAGGGTGGAAAGTAAATTGCCAGGTCTTTCTTCTGTATGTCACATACATGCACTTACACGTTTGTGCAATTTAGAGTCCATTATCCACCTAACGGATCTACAACAGTTGATCAAACTTTCACAATTCCAAAGAACATATGGCCAAGACCATATGTTCAAAGTTCTGAAACTTCAAAATAAAAATAAAAAATCAAAAAGCAGAACAAAACCCTTTTTACTTACCTTTTTGCAGGGGGACAAGCCCCCCTGCACCCCCACACCCCCTGATACTTAAATATACAAACTCTGAGATCACACTACAGTGAGGAAAATGGCAAATCCCAAGTTCTACACTGTGCAGTGATCTGAATGCAAAGCTTATCGAAGTTTCAGAACTTCGAACACATGGTCTCAACCATATGGTCTTCGGAGTTTGAAAGTTCAGTCAGCTGTAGTAGATCCAACCTTGCTGCATGCCTTGGAAATGTAGGAGAAAACCCATACAAACGCATAGAGGACATTGAGACTCCACAGGCACCCCAGCTAAGAACTGAACAGATTAAACAAGTAAAGAAGTAGATAATTAACTTAATTGGTTGTAAATTATATGTGGTTATTCAAAATGCTGACTTCTTAACTGCTTCTTTTTTAACTTGATGATGGCTTCCAAATCTCATCATTTGTGATCTTATTTGAAACATATAATTATTTGGAACTAAAACAAGGTGCATGCATAATCCATGGTTTTATCCAGTATTAGAATATTTAATTTTAGATTGTGTTGTGAGATATTTATTATTTTCTTTTGTTCTTATTTTGCTTGGGAAAGAATTGATATGACTATAGGACAGTGGAATTAACTGGAAACAACTGGAATGAGACAGGAATGAATGTCTTTATCTGTTAATTACCAAGAAATGTGCTGAACAGGTGCCAGTCTCTCCTTTATGGACCAAATCTTCTTGTACTTTTCGGAATAAGGTTTGCACAGACTGCAGTCTGGTAAAGTATGCTTTATTATGTACAGTGGAGCTAGATATCAACAATATCTGAATCAAATTTTAATGTTCATAGTTTCTGCACTGATTATGCTATACATAGAAATGTTCTGTCTCCAGTAACAGTAATTATCTCTGTAGTTTCTGCACATATATTCTGATCCTCCTGAATAATATCATTAATAATCTAGAATGCTGGATATTTGAATTGACCTATGCACCCACTCTCAAGTGACTGCACTGCCTTCTGAGGATTACACTGCCATGACATTCTGCATATCAGTCCAAATGAACTAACTTAGCTAACTGTGTCTGAAGTATTTCCTAATAATAGCAAAACTCTATAAAGTTCTGCACTCCTCTTTAGCCTTGGTACCCATGCCTTATAGAATACAAACAAGATGTGTTTGCACTCAAATGTACAGCACATTCTATTCTTATCAGTATTTTTACTGAAGCTTATCACTGATTGAAAGTGCATTTGTTGAAACTGTATACAATCTGTGAAGCCTGCTTTAATATGGCTGCATGTCTAGACTTGTGCAAATATAATATTGTATTTTTTGTACATTTAAATTATATCAGATCTAACAACTCCTCCTGAGATACTTGAACACACACTGGTATCTCTTACTGTAGTTACTTCTGTAGTTACTTTATAAATCTATTAATATGGTGTGTGAATGATTCTATAATGATCACTACTAGAACTAATATAAAATAAGTTTTCTATATCTGGTAAATCAACTTGCAATTTTAATTTTGACCACTAGGTGTCACTTAAGTATTTATGGTCTGTTTGGATTGAAGTCTCCCTCTGAGGATGGCTGGGACTTGGGCTAGCAACCTAAGCCCATAAAACCTGTAACTGCTACAGAAACAACGCGTGCTGAAAGGTGCTCGTTGCCTGATGTACCACATGATACATAAACAGGATATATATATATATATATATATAGAGAGAGAGAGAGAGAGAGAGAGGATTAAAGTCTGTTAACTTTATGATAAAATTCTAAGTGGACAATTTTTCAAAGTATTATAATGGGTAGACTTTCATTTTATACCTATAATATATGTATCTTGAAGCATAATGAACTTATACTCTATAAACTTGTGTCTGTAATGCTTCAGCTAGATTTGTTACTAATAATTCTGTCTATTTATATGTTTACTTTCTCTGTGCTGTAATAGATGTCTGCCTTCTAAATCTGTGTCTTAAATATCCTATAAATACTTATGCACTGTAACAGTAGAAGTACTTTTACTAAAACCTATGTTTTATTTCAGGTACAATAATTATTATTAAGGTGCACTGTATTCTGTAAATTAATTAACAAGTTAAGCCTGATCTGTTATGCCTTGAATATATTAAATAACTATTGCTACTTATTCTTTAGATAACTTATCTTAATAAGTCTGTTACAGATAATTCTGTCACTTTACTCTTAAAACTAATGACTAAATAATGTGATGGGTGATTTAGTAATTCTGTCAGAAATGTATGATGTAATATGCCTGTTACAAATAATATTGTCACTTTACCCTTAAAACTAATGACTGAATAATGTGAAGTAATGCTGCTAGAAATGTTTAACTGAGTATGAATATTATATTCTGAAATCTGACTGAGATTTGCTAAACTCATTTACTGAGTATGAATGTCATATCCTGAATCTTGATTGAAGTTTACATTAAAGTGATACATATTTATACTGAACATCTAAAATAGCTGTGTATAAATGCTATATTCTGGAAAGTAATTAAACTATTACCAAAGGAATACCTTTTCTGCTAGTGTTACCTGAGTATAGATAAAAGTATAAACTGAAATCTGGTAATGTTATATTCTGGAGACTAAAGTACTAGTAAAGGAGTACCTTTTTTCTGCCAGTATTATATAAACACAGATAGAAGCATAAACTGAAATTTGGTAATGTTATATTTTCGAGAAAAAACTATTAGTACAGGAATGTATTTTTTCTGTCAGTTCTATATGAACAGAGATAAAAGCATAAGCTAAAAACTAGTACTTTTGCTTTATCTCTAATCTGCATAAATGTATATCTGTTTATATATAGATAGACATAGATATAAATATAGATATATACATTTTAACTTTAACATTTTAAATAACTGAACACATTTAAACTGAAATATAGATATATAAATTTTAACTTTAAAATTTTAAATAACTGAACACATTTAAACTGAAAACTATTACGGTTATAAAATTGTTTAACTCTAATCTGCATAAATGCAAATCTGTTGTATATACATTTTAACATTAAAGAATTTAAATAACTGAAACACATTTTAACAAAGATTGAAGAAATGCACATTTGCTGTCTAGACATTATAATTAAAAATACTTTTCTTTAGATAACAGAAACATATTTAAACAAACATTGAAGAAATCCACATTTTGCTGTACTTGAGGTGTGCCCCACAGCTCTTGCCAAGTTTAGGCCTTTGTCTGCATTGTCCCAGTCAGTACTGAGTTATTGGAAGGTGCTCCCTAGAATCCTTTGATGAGTCAGAATGCAGGATGCACTTAGGCCTTCCAAACATCCCCTTTCCCACCTCTTGTGCATAGCTAGGTGGCTAATGTAATATTTTCTTGACTGTATTGGAACCTGCATTCTGGCAAACCAACCTGGAAATTATTGTCTTTTGTAGCAATATCGTAAAGCACAAAAAAGCAGTATCAGGTCTTTAAAATAACATTTGCAGCTTTAACACATATTAACTGATAGCTTTGCTTGTTGCTCTGCATGATATAAATATGTGCTGCTAATAAATTGTTGTAAGTCTGTAAAAAACTGATAGTATACTATAGTGAACTAAACCAATGCTACTAATAAATACATTCTTGCAAGGGTCTATATCATATGTTCAAAGTTTTATAACTTTGAACATTAAAATATCGAATTTAAATGTTTGAAATTATAAAACTTTGAACATATGTAAAAAAAAAAATCCAAACCCCAAACTAACGGCTGTAGGCAGGGGGGCAAGCCCCCCTGCACCACCCACACCCACTGATCTTTAAATATACCAACTCCGAGACCGCACTACAGTGCAGTAAGGGAAATCTTCCCTTTACCACACTATAGTGCAGTCTCAAAGTTGGTATATATAAAGAGCGGGGGGTGTGGGGGTTGCAGGGGGGCTTGCCCCCCTGCCTACACTAGTCAGGTAAGTTCCATTTGTTTATTTTATTATTTTTTTTTTAATTATTATATGTTCTATGTTTGAAACTTCGAACATTTAAATTCAATTATTTAATGTTCCAAGTTTTCAAACTTCGAACATATTAATATAGCCCCTTCTTGCAAGCCTGTAACTGAGCTGATAACGTACTATACTGACTGTAACTTTATTTATTACAGCTCTACAACTAACCCACTACCTCCTAACATTTTTTATCCTAATTTACAGCAAAGATAAAACCCAAGTTAAATAAGATGCCCATATTATTTTAATATTTCTCCTCACTCTACTAGCCTTTATCACCAATTATCAGATCCACCTCCTTCAAACACTTAGGACTTCAACCAGTTCTCAGAAAAAATATCAACATCTACCCAGCATGTCTTTATCTATAACACCCTGGGCAGGATTCACGAAGGCTTGCACGGAGTGTAAGAGACGTGCAACACTCCATGCAAGCCTTGCGATCCAGGAACAGCCCTAAACTCCGTGTAAGAGACCAGCTAAAACGTCTCTTACACGGACTGGGCGTGGATATGCTAAATACCTCACTTGCAGCCGAAAGGTATGCAAATGAGGTATATTAGCGATCCATGAAGCAGAAACCAGCCCGTATAAGAGACGTTTTAGCTGCAGAAATGTACTCAGTTGACAACTGAGTACGTTTCTGCAAAAATCACAACGGAGCCATGTCAGCTCCAAATAAAGGGTGCATATGTGTCAGGCAGCATGCCAATGGCCAAATATGTGGCCATTGGCAAGGTAACCCAATGCAAAAATTATAAAAATATATATGTTTAAACGCAGCGCAGCCCCGCGCAAACGGGTTGCACTGTATAAAACATAAAAATGAAGGTTATAAACCAACAAATGTGGGTTTTATGCAATACATGGAATGACAATGCAGGGACCAGCAGACCAAAAACAACATGGCCACCGTGTAGTGGTTGCTAAGGGGGGAAGCTGAGTCTAATACATGTAACTAAGCATTAGTAGGGAATCTCATGTAAATGAGGGTTAGGATACTGAATCCCACAGTCACATAGCAAATGAGCACAGTCTGAGTAGTGTAAGAGATACATAAGGGGGAGGAATAGAGTAGGAGATAGGTGACATCACAGGGGGGAATGGTAGAAAGAAATGCAGTTCATTGGAGGTCAGTGTAACATGACAGATGACAGACACAGATCAGGGAAAGAGGAGTGCCACAAGATAAGCATGGGAAAGTCAAGAAATGGAAGGTGTACACTGTTACTTACACCAAAGTTTCTTGCTGGGCGTGCATGCACACGTGTGCACGCCATGAAGCGCGAGTAGGGCAGTGTGCGCGTGTGTAAGGCAGACTGAGCATGTGGGAGCGCGTTGGTAGATGTTTAACACTGTTTGCGCTGGTGTGCACGCGTTTTAACCTGAATAGGCAGATCCTGAACAGTGTAAGCATGTGTGCGCGCGTGTAAGCCACTGTGAGCATGTTTCTGCTGGTATGCACGCTGCTCCCCCCTGAGGAAACAGAAAGGAAAAAGAAAGCAACAGAATTAGTAGGAAGCTAGCAGGGAATACTGCTGGAGCTAGCAGGTGAAAACAATTAGAAGCAGGCAATTACACAGGCAGAATAGTAGCCCAGCCCAGCACTTAAAACTCTGGAAACAGCAGTGCAGGATGTTTCTCTCAAGAGACACTGCAAGACAGGAGTAAGCTATTAGAAGTGAAAACTGAAAAAGCTGAACTCAGAGCAGAAATGTTAGGGGCTGCCATAGCTGTCATAATGAGACATAGGCGACTTGCTGAGGGTGGTGACAATGCAGATGGTGCCAGACAACCCACAGTGAGGAGACGGAGAAGAGTGTACAGGCCCAGGGTCACCTACCACGGGTTACATGAGCTGGCGATAGTAGAGCGCTATAGAGTGGACAGAGAGCTCCTGCAGCAAATAGTTGAGCTGTGCAGGCCATGCCTCACACACAGAACCAACAGAGGGGAACCCATCCCAGTGGAAACCAAGGTATGTGTTCGCCTAAGAATACTAGCAACAGGTACCTTCCAAAGACCAACTGGTGATATGATGGGGATATCACAGGCATCAGCCTCCTGGGTACTGCACCAGTTCCTGGATGCCATGTCAGCACATGTCGGTGATCATGTATATTTCCCCAATGCCCGTGAGGTATTGGCCAGCAATATGCATCTCTTCCAGCAAATAGCGGAATACCCTGAGGTAGTGGGTGCAATAGACTGCACGCACATACGCATAAAAGCACCAGCCGGTGAGTGGGGTAGGGCCTACATTAACCGCAAGGGCTTCCCCTCCATCAACTGCCAGGTCATGTGTGATGCCCAGGGCATAATAATGAATGTGTGTGCTGGCTGCCCTGGGAGCTACCATGATTCCCACATCTGGCATTTGATGCAGCTGTACCAGACATTTGCCAATGGGGACATCCCACACGTACAGTTAGTGGGGGATGCAGATTATGCACTGGAGCCGTGGCTGATGACACCCATCAGAAACGCACACACACCTGAACAGGAACGCCATAATGAGGCACATGCACAAACACGTAATGTAATAGAGCGTGTGTTTGGGCTGCTCAAGTCATGGTTCCGGTGTCTGGACACATCTGGTGGAGCCTTGCTGTACACACCAACTACATGTACCCAAATTGTCATGGTATGTGCTATGCTACATAATATGATCTTGCGAAAACAGCTGCAGCAGGACCAGCATAGGGCTGGGCCAAACAGCCCCCCACCATTGCCAAGGCCATCACAGGCAGAGCATGACTCGGAGGAGGAACAACCTGAGCCTGCCCCGGTAGGCAGAAGGAGGCGTGCCCAGTATGCCCTGGCCTTGGCAAAGAGGCAACGCATAGCACATACACTGGCTCAGTAGGAACCCTGGGAATGATACCCCTCTGACTCACTCAAATAATAACAGGGATGCCTAAAATGACATGACCTGCTCACAAACATGTACAGGGAGTGTAATATGCACATCCGACAGAGGCAGCCCTGCAGCACCACCTGAGGCATGAATGCCATGTGTTAAGTAATGTAACACCATGTACTATATGCACACTTGAGGACCCTGACTAACATCCACCCTCACCAAGCATGAAGCCACAAAATGACGATGGGATGATCAATTGCAATAACTGGCTGAAGTAATGCAGTTAGTCAAAGGGGAGCCAATGTGTTCCAGCCTGGGAAGACATGCGGAGCATGACATAATGCACCACCTGCTAGGGGTGGCGTGCACCTATCAGTCCAGGCCCCATGGATACTGGCAAAGGCTGTCAGTACCCACAGCATGCCCTGAATAGGTATGTCTCAAAACACAAACCCACCTTCATAGGTACCACAAGGGATAGGAACCTAGATGTAATGCTACCTAATGCCAGAAGTCTAAACAGCAAGATGTGTGCAGTGTAAACGGACACAGTATGGAGAATGTAGATATCAGTCCTGTAATAGAAAACTGGGTCAAGGCTCACAGCAGCACCCTAACACTACCAGGTCACACCTCATACTGTGCTGTACAGCCGCAAAACATGGAACAAGCTACAAAAGGAGGGTGACTAGCAATAAATGTCAAGGATAACCACACCCCCATGTTGGTACCACAACAAGAAGCAGCATGGATTAGCCATGGTCAAATACCAATGGGTAAAACCACCTCCAAGTATATAGCCTGCTGCAGACTACTGTCCTAATACCAGGAACTGCACCTGGCCTATGTTGGAATACATGAATATATCAAGCCCCCCAAACCACATTATATTGCTTGACTGAAAATACCCAGACATACACTGGGAGCATTATACTAGCACCAACACAGTAGGAGAAAAGTTCCCAGAATCCATAAACCAAAATGCCCAGGAACAACGTACCACTCCCACAAGAGGGGTAAGCATACTGGATGTGATAATCAGCAACATGTGTACTGGATGGCAAGATGAGAAGTGTATCCCTCACTGGTAAGACCAGACCATAGAGTAATCACAATGGATATACACATCCTGACCCCAGTCACTGGCCAGAATACCACAGTGAAAAACATGTGTAAAGCATAGGTTGCACCCCTCCAAACCGATGTGGAATCCATGAAAGGCCCTGTGCAAGTGCAGAATATGGGACACACCGCAGAACATGTTATACAGGCATTCCATGAACACAGCCAGGAATGCTTGGAGTATGCAATCACAAATAATAACAAGACACAATGCCATACACGCAGGCATCTGGCATGCTGGACTCCAGCCATTACCAAACCGTGCAAGAGAATGAGGAAGCTACTACATGATAGAGCAAACATAAAAAGGGAAGTAATCACTGATCAGTAGCATGGCAATAAAATATGTCCACACATACAATCCACTAAGGCCAGCCACAACAAGTAGAATCTGTGAATCCAGAGGCAATGTGACACCTGGCCCAAGTACACAGACAACCCACAACTCCCCCCAGTAAATACAAATATATGTGAGAGATGCAACCATGTATCCAAACCGGAGGCTGAGCTCCCCCAACTCAATACTGTCAAAACTAGTCAGGAGGAGAAGGTAACCACATACACCACAAACCCAGTCCCACATAGACCTATTACAACTGTAAACCACACACATAAACACAGAAAAACATTCCTGGAGACCCTAATTACAAACACACCACACCAACAGAAGCCTCCAAAGCAGATCCCAAGCAACCACAACCTCCAAACATAGCACATGCAACACATAGTACACAAAGCTGGTGTGCCAAACAGTCACAGGCCAGAAGGAGAAACAACATGCCTGATACAGTTGTAATAGGTGTCTGTATAGGCAGACACACTGCTGTCCCACTCACCAGACTGAACAAGGGAAAGGGTACAGTAAGCTGCCTGTAGGCTGCCACAGTATGCCACATAACACAAGTACGCAGGTCACCCCAAAGCAAGCAGAAATATGATGCACTCATTGTCCATGCTGGTGTGAATGACCTGAGATGTACCTCCCTGGACTACATGAAAAGAGACATGGATGAGCTCTCTGAGTATGTACCCCAGGCCGGTATGACACTGGCTGTTTGCAGCATCCAACCCTCACCAAGAATGATGCCACAGTACAAACACAGAATGATCATCTTTAACAGGTGGCACAGTTACAGCTGTCAGTCCATGAGGGTCTAATGTCTGTCTGCTTGAGATGTCATGCATGACAAGCCATGCTGCTGTTCCAGGGATGGCTTGCACCTGTTACCCCTGGGTGTCTGGATACTGGATAAGGCCTTTGCCACCTCCATAGAGCCATACGTAGGCAAGGCCAAAAAGACTACCCACCACCCTAGAAAACATAAGTGGAAAGAAACATAAGGGTAATGCTGACCAATGCCAGATGTGTAAACTGCAATATGCATGCCCCTGAGGCACTTCCCAGTATGGAGAACATCGATGTCTGTGCAGTGACAGAAGCCTGCTGCAAGCCTGCTGATAGCACACCAGCACTACCAGGTTATACCACATATCATGCGTTATGGCCCCAACACCTGGACCAAAACATCAAAGGAGGGGGAGTATCCATATGCAGTACAGACACACATACGGCCAGGTAACTGACAATGCACAAAGCAGCGGAGACCACCCATGTACACCTAAGTGTAGTCAAAACTGCTGTACAGTCTGTAGCATGCGACAGACCACACTCTCACACACAAGAACTCCACCCAGACATCCTGAAGACACTGTACAGTATGAATGTCCCACCAAATACCAGACACGGTACTCACAAATTACCACATAGGTGGTAAACCATTATGTATGCAAGGAGGAATCAGGGACCTAGGGACACAAGTCGACAGTAATCTGTCATGTGACACTCACAATGCCAATGTGGCTAGGAAGATTGTCGATACTGGACACCGTATTATGAAAGGATTCACATCTACATCAACAGAGGTCACTGTGCCCCTGTACTGTTCCCTTATCAGACCCATAATCTAGTACAATGACTCATATGGGATGTACCGTACGTGACACTTGCAGCGGTTCGGAAGACCTCAAAGGTACCCCACCAAGAGGATAAAGGGTGTCAGATATATGTCATATGCTGCCTGGCTGTAGACACCCCAGCTTAATGCAGTCACAGACTGCCTACACAGAGGCATTGTATGTCTGTTGTACAAGGCCATGTCCAACACAGTAGTAATGGACATGCTCCACCACAGGAAATCAAAGCCATTGGAGCTGTGAGAGTGACAGATGTCAGCCTCAACACATAATGAAATAGGATGTGCTGGAGGGACAGATACATAACCCAGAGGCTCCCCACACCCAGAAACAGGATCCCAATCCATGTTAGGCAGAGCCCTTCACTGACACCCCTCAACAGGAATATTGCCAAGTGGATGGATGATCGTACATGTACACTGAGGGTCTTCACTGTGTCACGTCCAGACAGAGGCACAGTAAAGAAAATCATAAATGGCCATAATAGTCGCATAGCAAGGGGAGGCGAAAGACACACACACTCTGGCTTGGCTTACTAATGCCCTAGGGTGGATAGCCTAGTATGAACCCATGAACCTATGAAGATACAAATTGTACAGGACACTAAGGATAATCACAAGGCTTACATAACTGATGGTAGGAACCATGTCGGGAATTCACAGATATGCTCTGAATCACACAGATATTACAAACAACATACCAAACACACACACATATTGCCAACATACAACCTGACAGGTGCAGTGCAAACCTCCCCCCCAGAATGCAAAATATCTATCCCAGCAGACTGCTGGTCCCCTGACATTGCAGATGCTGAGGTAACAGCCATCATCTGCAAAGCAAAACACACAGCAGCAAAGGTATGTGATGGCGTCCTGGGCTGCGGCCAACATGGACTCCAAGAATAATGGAATGCCAAATCACACTACTGCCCAATGTCAGCCTTACCACAGGATATGTACCCAAAGAGCAGTGTACAACAACAGTGGTCCTTCACAACAAAGGTGTTGCCTGAATGGATACTGCAAACTACTACCCTAGGATCCTGACAAGCTTGGTCTGCACAGCTATGGAAAGGATCAGTATGTACCGCAGACATAAAGCTATCGTGGACCTACTGATACCGGACCCTACACAGTGTGGCTGTCGTAACTGCAGATCCTGCCCCTAAACATGTTTGACCCATTTGAAACAGTCATTAAGGTCAATGATGAGGGCAATGTGGTCCACACAGCATAGCTGGACCGTGCATATGCTTCCAGGCAATACCCTACGAGTTCAGTATGGATATGTTCACCAGCTTAAATATATACCCCTATGTCAGTAGAGGGGTTGCAAACCAGACCAAGGACAGAACTGACATGGTCAGACATGCTGCATCCATGTCAGACTACAAAGCAGATATGAGTGGCATCCCACAAGGCTTGGTCCTGGGACCCCCCCCGTTCCGTATATATGTCCCATATGTACAGGCCAACATGGAAAGACTGTGACTGAACATGTATGCAGAGGAGTACAAACAGCCCACCATATCCGACCCCCATCTGACACAAGCAACCCACAAAAGGGCCACCTAGAAACAGAAAACTGGAGCCATAGCCATGTCAGCAAGCTAATTGCAGAACTGTGTATAGACAACCACCGTGGATATACAGTAATTGCCCACAAATTACCACACAGGTGTTAACCCATTACGTACCTAACATGTAATGAGAGACCTGGGGACACAAGGTGATAGATATCCTGCACTGGACAAACATGTGGCTGTAGTGTTCGCAGAAACATACCATATACCCACCCAATCATGAAGGTTGTCAAATGTAGATAAGGGGAGGTCTCTGTGGCTCTGCAGTCATCCTTCATCAGCGTCACAATTGACTACAATAGCCCCTGTGGGATATACCTCAGCAGACACCTCCATCAACTGTAAAGTCCACAACAGTACCCCACCAGGAGTAGCAAAGAGCATGAACAGATGCCATGTGTTGCCTGAGTAAACAAACTGCAGCTCCACACACTGCCATACTGCCCAGCCAGAGGCAAGCTGTGCCTGATGTATGAAGCCATGTCCAAGCTGGAATCAATGAACATGCTGCACCTTGTACAATCTGAATGGCAGTGAGCTATGCACATGAGAGACCTGAACCCCAGCACTGACATACATAGGACAAGCTGTACAGAATGATCCATAACACAGAAGGCACCCCCACTCTTGAGTAAACTCCCAGTACAGGTTAGCCAGAGAGTCACCTATCGACACCCCTCAAGAGGAATCCCGATGAGTTGATGGGAGATGGTAGGTTAACCCTGGGTATCACTGTTATGTCAGAGGTAGACGGAGGCACAGTATACTAACCATGACATATGTCATGGCAAACTCCAGTTACAATGTGTGTCGAAGGACAAACACACCCTGTGACTAGCATCAGAAATGGCCTAGGGAACATCGCTAGTGTTTGCCAATGTCCACCTATGTTGTGGAATACACTACCAATGTTGGACGAGCCTGGTGTAGGTAGTCCATATCTGAACATAATGCAACATGGTCATATGTGCACAACTGGCCCCTACACAGTCTGTTGTGCTCACTATGAAGATGTCAAGCAGTGATAGGACTAAAGCCCAGGATACTGTCCACCACAGTGAAAGTACTGAACCAGTACACTATACGGTGCTACAATGTTAGGTCATTATGAAAGTATGTTGACAACTGTCTGCAAAGTATCCCATGCAATCCCTGCAGGCACAGTATAATCCCTATTGTGGCAGACACAAAGCAGTTGGCCAGTTAGTACACAACATGACACCCAACACACAACCATAAACGTGAGATATTGTTGAAGTTCACACACACCCAAATATGTAGTGGACTTCAGAGTTCAACATATGGAAAGCTCACACTGGGCATGCTCGCACACTTTGATAAATGAGGCATATGTCAGACAACATGCCATGGAAAGGCTGAACTGGGCATGCTCACACACTTAGGCCATATCGCCGTTTAGCAGTTGGCCACACATATCTGGTATTTGTACGTGTCATTCCAGGAACCAACCACAACACAGCAATCTGCCCAGTGCACACAGTAAATGACTACAGAGACATAAGTGATATAGTGGATCGCCCTCATATTCAAACATCTTCCACAGATACACAAGTTGTTCATAGGAACAGGGAATGCTATGGAAATAAAGACCTGCAAACAGTATAACAGCACAACAAATATTGTGCATTTGACAATTGAACATATGGGTGTAGAGGGCAATACTAGGCTTTTTGCCCTAGGGAATGACAGCTTAGCCAGAGTGTGATTGGCATCTGCATCCCCAGTACAGTAGGCTACTGTGCCACTGTAAAGTAGGTCACATAAGGCAACGTGTGAGGCTAGTGAGCTGTGCCTCTGTCAAGCAGGGGCACAGTGGAGATCCCAGGGTTTGAATGTGCTAAGCCACAGCCATGTTGTTGGTGTGTGCTGGAAGAGGGTTGCTGAGGACCTCTAACAGTAAGTGGCTGTCAATAACAGACTGAGGGGAGCTCTATCTGCATTGTCTGGACAATTCCACTGTCAACACTGTGTTGTGATGATTATGTGGGAATGAAGTGTCGTGCCGGAACTGTTCACAGATGTCCTCCCTCTGTGGGCTACAGCTCTGCAATGTATTAGCTCACTCTGTCTGTTGGACGGCTCATATATGGCTGGTGTACACCTGACAGGTGTCTTGTTGTGGAGCAATCATGGGTATATGTGGGATAGCATGATCAATGCAAACCTTACACATGCTCATAGAATGCAATTGTCAAGGATTATGCAGAGTGGCCAGTATAGTCCCCCAACATGGGTCCTTTGAAGTCGTCCACCCCAGTTTTCACAAGTGTAGAGTCTGCTTGTGCTACATACAGTTTGTGTGCAGTGACAACCTTACCTGGGGGTGGGGATGGGATATGGATGTCCAGGGAAAGGTGGGTATGGTCAGATATCAACAATGGTGGTCTACCTCTGGTGTGGAACAGTGAGTACCCATGTTGCAGATGGACAGGTGCAATATGTATTCCCCCATGTGGCTGTGGTGTGTGGTTCTGCCATAGCACATGGACCCACAAATTGTAGTGGCTGTAGGGTAAAGTGGTAGAGGCCTGAGTAGTTCTCACACACAATATACCTGTACCTGATGTTAACAACTGGAATGATGTATGTGAACACCTGCATATCCCGGCACTGTTCCCAGGGAAGCAAAGTGTGTGTCCTGGATGTGGGAGTGGTGTTCTGGCCTGGTTGTGTTGTGTGTTACAGGTCCTGTGGTCATGAAGCATGGTATAGAACACAACCTGCCAGTGCGATGTGCATATCTGACCCTGACGTAGGTGGCTGCAAATGCATATATATGCTATCCCCCACCTGACAGGTAGTACTAGATGTACATACCTCTGTAGAAATAGATGTCAGCACCCTATAAATACTGCAGGTGCAGACCAGATGCCCAGTAATTCGATTAGCGCGCTCTGCTAATGCGTCTCCCTCAAGTGTCATAATATAGTTAGGTAGGAGTTCGAACCATGCAAATGCTCAGTGTGTGTGTGTTTGTGTGTGTGTGTGTGTGTATGTGTGGAAGATGTCCCTTTTGGCAACTGTGAAAGCACTCTACAGGATGCACATTCCCCTATCTAAGCACGGATGATGTCAGCACCCTATAAGTAAAGCAGGAGAAGAGAAACCTTCCAGTATTTCGAATAGCACGCTCTGCTAATGCGTCTGTCACGAGTGTCATAACATAGTTAGGTAGGGGTTTGAATCATGCAACTGCCCAGTGTGTGTGGAGGGGGGTTAGTGTGTGTGCAAGTCTGTGTAAGGGAGATGTCCCTTTTGGCAACTGTGAAAGTACTCTACAGGATGCACATTCCCCTATCTAAGCACGGATGATGTCAGCACCCTATAAGTACAGCAGGAGAAGGGAAACCTCCCAGTAATTCAAATAGCGCGCTCGGCTAATGCGTCTATCACGAGTGTCATGACATAGTTAGATAGGGGTTTGAATCCTGCAACTGCCCAGTGTGTGTGGAGAGGGGTTAGTGTGTGTGCAAGTCTGTGTGAGGGAGATGCCCCTTTTGGCAACTGTGAAAGCACTCTACAGGATGCACATTACCCTATCTAAGCACAGATGATGTCAGCACCCTATAAGTACAGCGGAGATGGGAAAATTCCAGTAATTCGAATAGCGCACTCTGCTAATGCGTCTCTCTCAAGTGTCATAACATAGTTAGGTAGGAGTTTGAAACTTGCAAGTGTGTGTGTTTGGATGTGGGGAGATTGTGTGTGTGCAATTCTGTATGAAAGACATGTGCTTTTTTGCAATCAGGAGATCACACTACATGATGCACATTACCCTTTCCAAACACTGATGATGTCAGCACCCTATACATACAGCTGGAGAAGGGACACCTCCCAGTAATCCGAATAGCGCACCCTGCTAAAACATCTCTTTCAAGTGTCATAACATAGTTAGGTAGGGCTTTGAAACCTGTAAGTGTGTGTGTGTTTGGATGTAGGGAGTTTGTGTGTGTGCAACTCTGTATGAAAAAAATGTTAGTTTTGGCAATCAGGAGATCACACTACATGATGCACATTACCCTTTCCAAACACTGATGATGTCAGCACCCTATAAGTACAGCCAGAGAAAAGGAACCTCCTAGTAATCCAAATAGTGCGCTTCGCTAATGCGTCTCTCTTACGTGTCGTGACATAGTTAAGTAGGGGTATGAATCCTGCAAATGGCAAGTGTGTGTGTGTGGGGGTAGTAGGGTGTGTGTAATTGCAAGTGTGAGAGAACAGATCCTTTTGGAAAAGATTACAATACACCAGATGCTGCATATTCCCCCAGTAAACACAGGGGATGTCACCACACTATCAGCACAGCCAAACAGGGCTAGTTGGCCAGTAATGCCAATAGTGCGCTCCGCTACTGGGTCTATTACCATTGTCAGAGTACAGATAGGTATGTTTTGGAAACCCACAACTGCCACGTGTGGTTGTGTCACACATTATGACCTTGTGTGGGTCATTGTGCATAACAATGCATGCCATTGCCTAAACCAGCAATGGCAATGCACACATGATGTATGTGTGTGACACATACACATAAATACCTGTGACCTGCAGTAGTTACCATGTCTGACACATGCCTCGAGTGGATACATGGTATTTGCAATGCATAACAATATGACTGTGTCTTACTGTGCAGGGGCCGCACGTGGCATGTGTCTATACAGTGTGGGTGTATATGGTAAAATACCTACAGCAGGGGATTCACATCTGGTCTGGGCCATATAGTCTACATGTAGTCAATGTACAGGTGCTGCATGTTCCCACCTGTTGTGGGAGTGATAACATGTTATTCCACTGCAATTCAGTGACCACATGCTGGGAACCCTTCAAATAGTGTGTTGTAGCTACAGTAATGCTCACGCACAATGTTTGGCTGGATGCAGTCCAGCCATATAAAGACAGTTCTTGAGACTGTCATATTGCCAGTGTTGTTATGGAGGATAGGTGGGTTTCCTGTGTATGGGAGGGTTGTGTGTGCCAGTCTATGAACCAGAAGGCAGTCCGACACACTGTTAGCTGCACATGAATAGGCCCTGATGCTTTGTGCTGTGCCAATAACCTGGAGTTGTGTGTATCTGTGGTGCCTTGGGATACCACCCCCCTGTCCATGTGTGTTACATGTGTAGGGGACGACAGGCATGGTATGAGGTATAACCTGGCAGTGATGGGTTGCACCTGTGAGCCATGAATCAGGGCTCTGGTACTGCACAGACATTGCAGTTCACCATGCTGAGGACAGTGTCCAGTGCATGCATCTTGCGGTGTACACTGCTGGTGTTGTGTAGCATCACTGTTAGTGTCCTATCCTGTGTGATACCCATGGAGTTGGCTATGTAATCCATGTCCTGCAGCATAAGGCACTATGTGTGTATCAAGGGGCTTCGCCAATATACATTGGCCCATGGGTGTCACGTGCAAGCTGCCCCTCGCAAATCTTTGTGGCTTCCCTAGCATGTAAGCACACGTTGACAGCCAGTGGATACCCTATGAATGACATTGGAGATTGAGCAGAATGTAGACATAGAACACCCTTCCTACATATAGTGGTAGCATACCTGGTGAGGGTATGATGGCAGCCAAGATCAGGCTCATACTGGCCCGTGCCACATGCTGAGAGATCCCTTCTATGTTCCCTATCATGTAGTCCAGGGAGGTATGTCTCAGGTCATCCATAGTGGCATGGTGAATGACTGAGTCATATGTGTCCATGCCTCTGACTGACCTGTATGCATGTGTTTTGTGGTGGACCATAGTGCCCCACAGGCATATCACTGTGACCTTCACCATGTACAGCCTGTTGAGCGGGACCCCACTGCAGCGGCCAAGAGAGGTACCTGACACATCTGTAGCAGGTGTGTTGTGTAGCCCTACAGGCTGTGAGCGTGTGGCACACGGGATGTGTGTGTCATGTGTGGCATGTGCTCTGTTCTGATGTAATGTATGCTTGTGTGCCAGCTGCGGAGGTGTGTGATGCTCAGGCAGGATGCTATTCTGAGTCTCCAAGTATGCCCCAGTGTGTTCAGATTGCTGTCAGTGCGGGTCTATGTCTGACTGGTATTGTAGTCACTGTAGTATGTCATGCCACCTGACAGGGTATGGCATTACTGGGTTCAGAGTGCTCAGTCCCCAGATTGGCTATGTGGTGGCATCCCACACATGTGTTGTATGTTCCTGGCCAGGGGTGATGGTTAACTGCATACATGTGGCAGCTATGACATTGCCACATCACTCACATAAACCACAACTGGACCATAGAAGTGATTCACAGGTTACCTTTGCACATGCTACCCTAGTAGTGTGATTGCCATGGTGATTACCAACACATAGGGCCAATGGGGAACAACATACTGAAGGTGTGTATGTGTGGGTGCACTGCTACTGATTTCATAGCACTGGCATATATGACTGCACATGTGGGAAATGCCAGGTAAGACATGTGCAATGTGTCACAGGCAACGTACATGCGAACAGGACAGACAGTGACGTTCTGTCATGTGTAAACTTGACATACGTGTAAATGCGCTATGCAGATGTCACTAGGAGTCCACAGAAGCACTGTAACTCTGCATTGCAGGTGGAAGCAGTGTTCCAGGGAACCCCAAGCGAACATACATGCAAACAAAGCTACAGTAAGCAGGGCTGGAAGTAGTCCATTGTACAACAAAGAAGGGGTAACACTAACAGTAGGTAACATTGCAAATATGTAGGCACTATCAACATGTACCCAGGAATGCACAGCGCAGATGCCCATGGTAGAACTGATATTATGTCATAGTTAATTGTGATTTGGATTACATTGGTACTGCACACATATCAACATGCGCAAACATCCACATTGCATAGTCATTGTGGGCAACTTGCCACCATTACTGTACATGTCCATCATTGCGTATCACTACTTGCATTAGCTTCCCCCCTGTGCTACCCATGTATGTGGCTATCTGTTGACATCCTTACCACCGGTATGCAATAATGTCCAGCTGTTACACTTTGGTACATACTATGGGTGCAGATAACAATTCAGGACAGTCATACGGTTACTGCATCAGGCATGCTGGGATATACACACAGTCATATCAGCACACTGTACTGTTACCAACATGATACTACTAATACCCTTCTATGTAGTCACCCTGTGCATCAGCAACATGTTTACCTGTTCCTGCACTGATGTTGGAGATTGCAGGAGGTGGCACAGTTTCATCATATGCACAGGGTGTGAATTAGGTATGCCTGAGTCTGCCACTGATACCACCAATTGACGTGTGTGTATGTGTGTTGGTGAGGGACAGCAGTACAGGGTGGGGCACTGTTGGTGCAGTGTGTGCCTGTATGTGGTAGCCCTAGGTGTTAACATTTCGCATGTGTGTATGCACGCACACAGTTCCACTTCATGGCTGACATATACAGGGGTTTGTGGACAGCCACAGACTGCACCGGGCAGGTCATACAGATCAGTGTCTGTGGGCATGGACATGGTACCTGTGCCTGGCAGGGGTGCTACGGAGCGTATCCGGTACTAAGCCAGACTGGGTACTGTCATCAGAAGCGGGAGTGTGTTGACTGGACACAGGTCCCTGTTGGGACTGTCCAGAGCCACGTGCACGTGGTCTCCTGGGGCGTTCCGATGACAGCACAGACCCAGCATTGCTGGGGCTGCTGCTGGCACTATGGGGGCATGCTCGGGCCTGTTGTCGTCCACGCCGACTGCCAGCTGCTGCTGTTGCTGGCATATGGCCACGTCGACCCCGCAACCGCCCACCATTGCCCTGGCTCATGGACATGTGGTTGTGGAACTGCTGTAATATGTCCCCACAACATCTGTCTATGACATCGGTGAAATTACGGATAGCATCCGCGATGTCACGCATACTGTCAGTCATGGCTGTGCGACATGCTCTCAGCTCCCTCAGACCCTGTCTGGTGTACCTTTCCATATGCGATTGTGCCTGCATGACAGCCCGAAACATAGCTGAGGTTGACAGACCTCTTTGGGCACGTCTGCCAGAGGCAGTACGCCCACGGATGCTCCACGAGAACCCATGGGCAACTGTCTGTGTGGTACCATCGCAGGACCCTGCCCATGGCTGCTGTGTGGGGAAGCATGTGCCACAGATACCACATTACCCTGGTCAATGCCCACTGTATCCTGTCCATCACCTAGGGACAATGGTGACATAGGATGTACTGGCAGGATGACTGTGCACAATGATGGGGTTGACAGCTGTGTACTGTCAATTGGCTGACCAATGGCGGACCCTGACACACCTTCCTGTGCCATTACACAGATATCATCATTACCAGTACCTGTGGCACCAGATTCAGGTTCCCTGCTGCAGGACACCAGAGCAGCACCAGAACCTGTGGGAGGAAGACAGGAAACACAGTTTACAGTGTCCACGCAATGTTACCAGTGATGCACTTATGCACACATGCACACATGCACACGTGGACGCATGCACACATGCACACATACACACGTGCATACGTGCACACATGCACACTTGCACACATGCACACATGCACACATGGACACAGCACACATGCACACATGCACACATGGACATGTGCACACGTGGACACGTGCACACATGCACACTTGCACACATGCACACATGGACACATGCACACATGCACACATGCACACGTGGACACAGGCACACATGCACGCATGCACACGTGGACACAGGCACACATGCACACATGCACACATGCACACGTGGACACAGGCACACATGCATACATGCCCACCCCGCAGTATACACACAGAGCACTACTGAGTTACACTAGTATTACTAGCACTATCAGGACTATTATAGGTATTGTTAAACACACTCACCAGCATGGATGGCCTGCCTTGCTGTAACACTGTTGGGACCTGCAGAAATGAGGAGATTAATGTCAGTGGACACAACTGTGCCATTGATGCTGCATATGATACAGTGCAGTAGTACACCAGTTGCCTTTCACATGTCAGCTGCTGATATTGCCAATATCACACCTGCACAATTACATACTATGTTGACAGCTACATACCACGGACACACCTTACACATGCATAAACTAACAGTGTACAGAACAGTCAAGTGTACATATGGCATATTACCTGCACGCTCCATGTCATGCTGTTGTGTGTATCCAGCCTCCATCATGATGCAGGTGTATTGCTGTTGCTGTTCCGGGGCTGGAGCCACAACACTTAGGAGTAGCCCCTCCAGTCTGGTGCGGGGGGGATGTGTGGCCTCCCCACCTCCTGTGGCAACCTGTTGCCTGTGGATATCCGACGCACGCTGACGGACATTTCTGATTAAATCACTGCAGTGATGTCGTACCTGCTCATATGTCCTATTATGCATGCCAATGTCATTTACCCTACGGACAAGGTCTTGCCACAGTGCAGCCCTCTCCTGCTGATTCTGGCTGGTGCGGGAAAACAGTATGTCATAATCCCGCACCAGGCTCTGGTGTATCTCCTCATCTTCTGCTGCAGAGTAGGTGGGATTACGCTGACGCGCCATCTCCCTGGAAGAGAACACAAACAGGATATCAGCAGACTATGTCAGCAATATATGGCACACATACTATACATGATACTCAACTGTAGTGATATACTACTACTCCCATATGTAGCATGTGAGTGTCTCTTGGTGGATACACAAGTACATGGCCAGATATCAGTGCTCAGCCAACACCTGTGCAACAATACCTGCCACATTCCATACAACATAGTAGCATGCCCCATCGGTCAACACACTGCGACAGGTCCAATGCACAACCTCACTCTGGGGGTTCATACCAATGTACTGTATGTGGAACGCCATCCACTAGTGTGATCTGGACACAAGTTACTCAGCCTGAATATACATATCCCACCAGCACAGTAGACTACTGTGATATGTATGTGATTAGACAGTTATTCACTTGCTAGGACTGAGATGGTATCCATGCAGCCCACTGGGCCATTGGAAGCCACAACCCACACTGCTGACCCCTTTGCGAATGCTTCCCACGGACATCCCAAAGATTGCATGGAACATGCACACACATCTCTAACCCAGACCCTATGTACAAAGGTTAGGCATCCTGTCCGGTGGACCCCAGCCAAAGGCAGATTGTATAACAATAGAAGGAGGCTACTGCAGGACAGAGCAGATTCATATTAAGGGAAGGCATCTGTGGTCAGCACTGGTAATAAGCTACGGTCTCTCATAACAACATCCACAGCCTACTCTGGGAGAGAAATGGCCATGAACACTATAGATAACCACAAGGCCTTCTTCAGTTATGTTACACACATGGACCAAATGCCTCAGATATGCTCTGAGTTAATACACACCTACTTAACATTCACCGAACACACAGATATTGGCAACATTCTTGCAGACAGGTTCGGTGCACGTATCCCTCCTCCTTCTACCCCACAAGTAGAAATACTTATCACAGCTGAATGTAACCTCCCTATCATCTCACATGTCCAGGTGAGGGCCGTCCTCAGCAAAGTAGAACACACAGCATCAATGTGACCTGATGGTATCCCTGGATGTGTGCTATGTGAACTCCAAAAGGACATACAACTGCATATAAGACTGATATTTAACCTTGGCCGTACTACAGGATATGTACCTGAACACTTGAACCTTTTGAACCTGGTTGACCTTCCAAAACAGTCACTACAGCCATTGATGAGGGCAACGCAATCCATACAGCCTACCTGGACTTGCCTAAGGCCTTCAACACAGTACTCCACTCAGGCATCATAGACAAGCTCATTAGCTTACATGTTACTACATATGTCACATGATGGGTTGCACACTGGTTGACATACAGAACCTATAATATCGATATTGTAGGAGCCATGTCAGACTCAATGCCAGTCACATGTGGTATCCCACAGGCCTCTGTCCTAGGACCCCTCTTGTTTGGCATTTATTTCTCAGATGTAAAAGCGAACATGTGTGGGTTGTGGATGACAAAGTTCCCAGATGACTGCTAACTAAGCGCCATAGTCGTTACACCAGCTGACACACACATCCTACAGACAGGACTCACTGCAACAGAAAACTGCTACCAGGATCATGGCCTAACACTGACTGATATGTAATGTATAGTCATCCCCTTTTGGTGGAACTACGTGCACACAACATATCACATGGACATACCTATAGATACAGACCTATGACACATATGGAGGGTTCACAGTATGCAGACTATTAACCTGCTACTTTACATTACCTGTGTTTGTCGCAGCTGGTTGCATTACCACTACTACTGCTTCCTGCTGCTGCTGGCATGGCTTGCTACTGTCACTGCTGACAGCTTAGACTCAGTGTGTGTACCATGTGTTGTTGTTTGTGTTTTTTTTTCTCTCTCTCTCTCTCTGTCTCTGTCTCTGTCTGTCTCTCTCTCTCTCTCTCTCTGTCTGCCTCCAGACAGTGCAATGAATGTATTGCATGTGTGGAGTGCGAGTACAGGATGCTTTTGTAGGTATCTGCATAAGTCCATGTGATGGCCTCTGTACGAATTGTAAGCCAGCATTTGCTAATTGCATGCAGCCAGTTGTGTACTGATTGCAGTTCTCACTGTGATTTCAGGACAGTGCTATAAAAAGGTATGTGAGATAGGCGTTGCCCTTTCAGATTGTAAGGGCAGGGACCATGCTGGTATGCTGTGGACACTGTTCTGTGAGTGTAAATGTTAGCATCTCTCTCATGATTCAGGCTGTGTTGTAGATTTACATTTCTCCATTCCTCTCTCCTGTTTCCTGTAGTAAGTGTGTATGCACACTGACACCTACAACTATATATATATATATATATATATATATATATGTAAATATACATGCATTTATATATGTACATTAACTGACATTATTACCTACTAGCTACTAACTAGCATGGCTGTTTCTGTTCACACACTACTATTATGGAAATCCACTAGTTTTGACAGTAATTCTAAATGACATGCTTTGTGTACTACACATCCTATATTCCCTTTACATTCATTCCTACTATTACATGATATATTTATTTTACACAATGTTCTTGTATAAGATTCATGGCTTAGTGGTAGGTCATGCAGACTACTGTTTCCAAGGTCCTGGGTTCAGGACTGACAGTGGGATTTTTTTTTGCTTTTGAACTGACTACAGGACCTGTAAATCATAGTGACTAAGGCACTTTTAAGCAGTTGTAACTGGGTTAGCGCTGGTTTGTGCAGAGCTCACGCATGCGCACTGGCGTTTAGCTCCGCGCACACCCGCTTACAACTGCTTAACAGTGCTTACTCTGGCGCACACCCGCGCTATTTTCTTTGAAAGAAATGAAAATGGGGAGACAGGAAAGTGGTGAAAAAGGGGTCACAAAGAGGGTAAGACAGTAGGGAAACAAGCTTGGGATTTGCAGGAGGGATGTAGGTAAGGCACATAGCTGCCCATTTCTTCATCAGCAACAGCTGTGCATATGTATCTAATTTGGTGTGACATTTGAAACCTTCCACCCCTGAGAGAGGTGTCAGGACAACAATAATACTTGTTGTACAGCCAATTGTAATTGATAGTTTCCATGTCCAGCAGACATGTGTGCGGAATGGGCAGCTATGTATGGGCGTAATTTTTGTGGGTACAGAGTGCCCTTTTTTCAGGTGAGAGTGGTATGTCAGGTGAAGGAAGTCGGTATAGCTGGGGAGGTAGGTTGGGTAGGTCAACAGACAAGACAAACAAGACGCATACAGGGGCGGTGTATGACATGTGTGGGGGGTTACACAATTGACGGGGACGGATATTTGGATATCCAGAGCCCATGAGCCCACAGATGGCAACAGTGGAACTGATATCCCCACCCATGGACAGTTGCCACTGTTCCTTCACTGCCCAGGATGGGGCTGTGCTGGGGGCTGTGTAGGCCGGGCAACAGGCATGCCCGTAAGTTGTGCCACCTGTGCCTCAAGCTGGCGTAGGGGCCCAAGAACAGAGTCCCGGATCTCCCTACGCACCACAGTCTGGACGCTATGGAGGGTGAGTGGTGGTTCTCCTCCGGCCACACTTGCAGAGGGGGGACAGGCCCCATCCCCTGCAGCACTTCCACCCACAGGTGGCACAGGGCCACCAGAGGAGGGTCCAGACTGGGCATTAGTGCCAGGTCCACTCGCCAGCTGAGGTGGGAGAGGTGGGTCCGCTGGAACCCGCCTTCCCTGTCATCCTATGTTTTGCATTATGTCATGACAGTTTGGGTTAGTAACATATAATACCATTCGCAATTAGTTGTAACAGCATGCATTAGTATTCCCATTAACCAAACACCCAGATATTCACACCATTGAACAGCGAGCATAACACATGCATAATTTGAACAGCAATACACAGTCCAACAACATGCATGGTTGATTGATGGCAACAGGCCATCAGGTTTGGATGTATGAACAGGGCAGATGCATCAACGGTCATGCAAATATTTATGACCCAACAGGACAAATGTCCAGGGGTGTTAATTGTGATTGCACATACCATTTTCACGTGGAATGGGTTATATGTGGTTATAGGGTGGGGTGAAGAAAATAATATTAACACCTTCGAATACCAATACATATGCTGTACATTTCTAATAGCTGCACATATATACACACTACTGTTCTAACTACAGTTTCCTATATGATAACTACTTCAATTTGGTGATAGGACTGTTACTGCTACATCAATATACATTTTATTGTTCTTCATACACATTCATATCTGGCTTTGTTCAGCTACATCATCCTGCTACATTTGCTTTATATAGCTATAGACAACTGTGGATGTTTGGTATGTCAGACAATCATAAAATCTGCATATTGCAGACTGAGAGCAACATATCCAGATTTTGGGATACACATTCCAGCTGCAGCAACACTTTGAACAGATTTTGCTGTTTGGTTTTGCTTCTCACATTAATTTCATTCTGTACTGACTGCAGTATACTTTATTCAGGGGTTATTACTACTTTATTGGTGGATTCATAACTCTTTCTCACACTCTCTAACTTGTTTTCATTTTACTATTCAGGATGGTACTTACTTCTAGGCTTTATTGACATGTTTTACCTGTAGTTATTACAATCATTTCCCGCAATCTCACTTCTGTCATGTTTCAACAGGGGTATATTTCACACATGTGATTTACTCATCTTCTGCAGCTGTACTTTTCAGCATACTGCAGGTTGTGTACTATTATATTACAGGTGGGGCATCTTTATTTCAGACTTTATTTCAGACATTTTCCTTTTTCTGTTTGGATTACAGACTGCAACACACTTTTGTAATCAAGCAATACTTGCAAACACTCTTACACTGTTACTTGCACATTCTATTACTTAGTGACTACACTGCACTCTTTTGCTAACTGTCATACTTTTATATTTCTTTACAGTTACTGGGAGAGGATTACTGACCTCCCTGGTGGTGCAACCGCACCGGCCTATCGCCATAGGCTCTGCAGTTCGCAGAACGGACACCAGCAGCTGTAATATAAATGAAGTAATATTGGAATACACATCTCCATAATATCAGCTAGTTTAATTTCTTACATACATAATTAAATGTAACTTACTCAGTAGTGGGGCGTTGGGCATTTGCCGGGCCTCCTGGATCCAAAGGTTCAATTGGTCCTGCTTGCGTCTCTTGAGGTCCGCATGGTGGTGACGAACCTGCTCACCAGTCCTTGGAATCCCTGTGGCACTGGTGAGAGCATGAGCCAACCGGTCCCACTCCTCAGCCCTATATGCTCCCCACAGGACCTGGCCCTGCATGAGTTGGGCCTCATGATTGTGGACTAGGAGCCAGACCATGTATCTGGACTCCTCAACGCCCCACCTCTGTGCTCGAAAGCAGCTACCCTCACCTACTCCTGACATTCTGGCTGCAAGTTAGTTCTACAATCATTTATGCTGTGTATTCCCACCTATGGGGCTTATATATGCCGTTTTTCCCGCACATATCTGTGATTGGCCATTTTGGAATTGTATCAACTTCATAAAGCCTGCTTTGTCATGCTCCACTTTGTATTCATTCCTATATATTTGCTTTTACTGCATTTATAGGTACTGCTGTCATGGCTTAGTGGTTCAGTACCTTGACTATGGTTTATAGTATCCTGGGTTCGAACCTGGCCACTGTTTTTTATGACTGTCTAGACAGGCTGAGGGGTGTATCTGTGTAAAGGCAGTTTTGATACGGCTTGCTCAACATTGCCCGTCGGTTAGGTTGTTGGCGCGGTGCACAACTTCGCGAAAACGGGGTACGCTGGTTTACGCTTCATTTGGCTGTTAGTACGCATATTACGCTCAGCTCAGCTAGGAGCACATAGTTTCAGCGTGTTAAATCACTGCTCACCTACGGGCACTCATTTTAAACCTGTTAAACCACTGCTCACCTACAGGCAGATGCACTCACCTTGTTAAACTGTAGCTCAGCTATAGGCACATATCGCATTTTTTATTGTTTTGTTATCTCACATTTCTTCAAAATAAATGGACTATTTCATTACATTTTACATAAACTATGATTTTATATGTGTACATGTTTGTCAGGGACTTGTTTCGTGCTTATTTTACTATAAATAAAAATTGGTGTTGTGGGGGCTCGAACCATGAATGCCTTCCCTTCAGCCGACGTCTCTACCGCTACGCTATTGCTTCTTGGCTTACTTTGCATATTTAGTTCTTATATGCTTTTCCACTGACTGCTAACTGTGGCTAAGCTACGGGCACGCCCGCGCAAACGAGTGCACTCACGGGCAAACATCTTTACGATTTAAAAAAAATATATAACATGTTCATTTATATATTTTATGTTCATAGTCTGTGGGGGCATGTGTTGTGCTGTGTTTATTCACATTTCCATGGCCTCTGTTGTGGGTGTTTACTTTGGGCAATTTTACTCTTCTGGGGGCGTGTCCGCTTGCAGGGCTCGGCCTACGGACATGCCCCCTACTGTCTTCCACGGACTGTGTTAGCCTTTGGTGTGATTCAGCATGCCCTCATGCATATGCATGACATGCTGACGTCACACCGTTTAACTGCAGCCTCAGTGTAAGCCATGTATCTCTTACACAGAGGCTTCGTGAATCTTGCCCACAATCTCTACAAACAAACCACATCTAATTTATTTTTCTATAAATATCTTTAAACTAAGCATCCAAATTTATGATCAGATATCAAACCAACATCAAAATATAACTGGCCACACTCTTCCCTCTATAAAATATCAATTAAAAAAATTAGCAGAGATATTCACCCCAATCCTGGTCCCAATGTTTATAAAACTGCTGTAGAACACTTTAGTAATGTATTCTTACAGACCTTAAATAATCTAACACCAGTATGTAATGAGTAAAGTCCAACCCCACACCATAGATGGCAAAGGGAACAAAACAAATCATGATAAAAAGGGATAAAGCCTAGAACAACTGGTATAAAAATAGAACTCAAAATGCCCTTCAGCAGTTTGGACATCTTAGAAACCTTGCAAAACTCCATGTCAAACAGGATAAGTAAACATACTATAACAACCTACAAGACAAACAAATAAACAACCCAAAACTTTTTTGATCATTTCTAAATATACTCCACCCTGGCAAGAGCACTAGTACCTCTCCAAAAACAGACAAATGACAGAGTCTATCACCACACAAGTTTAATTCCTACTTTATACAATCTCATAGACACTAACACATCTGCCCCCTCATGCTATCCATGTCAAATCAAAACCACCCACAGCTCTTCATTTTTGTCCAGTATCTACCTCACTCATAAGGAATTTGCTTCTTAAACTAAAAATTACTACTGTAGATGTAGACCAACTGCCATCAGACTACCTAAAAATGGCTGCAGACATTATAGCTTCCTCTTGTCCATACTAATTAATAAGTCCATAGCCGAAAGACATGTGCTTTCACTGTGGAAAAAAATCCTACGTCATACCAGTGCACAAAGGTGCCACATCTACAGAGTTTAATAACTACAGACTGATAGTGATTCTCTCTCCCCTCTACAAAATATTGGAGAAATGCATCCATATGCAGCTGATACAATACCTAATCTCATATAACCTGCTCTCTGAAACACAACATGGCTTTAGGCCCCATCACAGCACCACTACTGCTCTAGTACATTTTGCTAATATAATAAACTGACATAGAAATAATGGTCTGCTTGTATCTATCATGTTAAAAGACTTGTCAAAGGCATTTCATACTGCCTCTCACCAGAAACTGCTTGTTTGACTCTCCTCAATAGGACTTTCACAATCTTCCTTGTTGTGGTTCCTTAGTTACCTAACTGGGAGGGAACAAGCCTCTAAATGGCAAGAAACCTATTCATCCTTTCAACCAGTTACTACTACAGGTGTCCCTTAGGGCTCTATCCTGGGTCATCTACTATTTAATATATTTATTAATGCCATCCACACATCCACTCATCATTCTAGTTTAGTTCAGTATGCAAATGACTCAACATTAATATGTGTGGACTCAACAATAAATAAGCTCCAAGACATTACAAAAACATCTTTCTCCTCTGTTGAAACCTGGCTCAAAGAATCAAACCTCCTACTCAACCCCAAGAAACTTAAGTTAATGCCTTTCACCTCAAAAAGGTGCCAAAATCAAAATGAATCTTTTACCATAAAATCAGCAAATAATATTGTCATTAAAACTGTAACTCAAAGTAAACTTCTGGACGTTATAATAGATGACAATCTGAAATATAACCACTATATACTGCACACCATTAAATCTACACACCAGAGACTAGGCTGCTCTTTTATAGGATTGATGGATTCCTTACAAATACTGCAAGCGAAACTCTAGCCACCACCTTCCTACTGCTGACTCTTTTATACGCTGATCCTATCATAACAATTATAAACAATAGTCAAAGAAGGAAACTTGACTCCTGCTACAATAAAATAGCTAAAGTTGCTACTAGTCTCCCTCATAGGACCCACCATTGCCTTAGCTTCAAGCAATTAAACTGGCTTGAACTGTACAACTGTCTAACATATTCACATTGACTACAGCACACAAACTCATTCATCATCCAGAAAAGAATGCCCTGCCCTACAAAACTTATTACCATCCTGCTGTCCAGCAAGAAACCTTTGTTCTAGTTATAAATTCTTACAACTTACGAGTTAGTTAAATAATGTTACAGAAGACTCACATCACTCCCGATGCATTGCTAAGCTCTGGAATAGTATCCACATGCAAATAAAACTTTCTGACAAACTCAGTAGTTTTAAACCACTGCTAAAACAACATTTTAACCAATCCTGGTTCTGTACATGCTCATCACAGGGTTACAATTATTTCACTGTGCAATACTATCCAAATACTCTATCCTTACACATAATATTCTCAACCTCTAGCTGAAATGACAAAACAATTTTTATACATAACTGCTGCCTGTACAATCCACTAAGTTGCCTGTGCTTTCTCTTTAGTAACTTTCACTTCTGTTAAATCTTAGAATGCATATGTATAAATGTAAATAGAAATGTAACTACTCTGTATTTGACTGGAACTTAGTATAAAGGTATGTAAGCAAATGGAGCTTTTCTGTCTGGACATCTTCTGAAAATGGGCATTGCCCAGTTAGACTTTCCCAGTAAACAAACACAAATAAATAAAAATACATAAAATAAATTATTATTAATTCAAACAGAGACCTCAGTGGCATTGTATTTCCATGTCATAACCTCAAATGAAATTAAAGTAGCAATCTGACACCGTATTAATAGTTTAAACATTTTTGCATTTCTGCACCTCTATAACATTAATCCTAACTGTTGAACTTTCTGCATTTACTCTGTGACCTTCAGGTCATAATTTACTCTTCAATGTGTAAGTAGTCACCTACTATCTCAACATAGCCATTCCTTTAGTTGACTTCATTTAATTTTTTTTTCAGTACTACTGAATGCTGCAAGGATTTATCATTGCTGTCTATAATTTTCTGAGATAAAATAGTAAGAACTGTTACTACATAAAACTGTCACTAATAATACCAAACTAATTTTTACCATACTGTTTTATGGCATTTTTTTCAGTACTACTAAATGCTGCAAGGATTTATCATTACTGTCTATAATTTTCTGAGATAAAATAGTAAGAACTGTTACTACGTAATATTGTCACTAATAATACTAAACTTTTTTACCATACTGTTTTATGGCATGCAGCACTGCCTTTAAATCGGTTCACTGAGTTAGCCTCTGATGTGTTACGTTAATTGCAACTTCTGCATCAGATATATACAGTCTTGAACTGTTTACATATACACATTTATTACTAGAGTGGAACTGATTTGATTCTGGAACTTTTCTTGTCTCTCCTTTATACAAGTATGTGAAGTTTTTTTTCATATAGCATACACATTTATTACAAAAGTTGAACTGATCTGATTTTGGAACTTTACATGTCTGCTCTTTATATGAGTATGATCATATGGCTTTAATGACACATAATATTTATAATGCACTGTTTTCTTGCATGGGCTCTGAACTTTTCACTGTACTGTTACCTTTAAAATATAAAGTTAACTTTAAATTTTGCATTCTATAAACTAGCAAAATATATCAAGATGTTATTTATGCATTGCAACACATTACTACCATAATTCAAAGGTCTTAACAATGTCTGCTAAACAAAACAATAACACAAAAAAATAATGATTTACCAGATCAGTAAATGTAAACCCTTTATTCTGCAAATTACCTTGACTGTCATTTCTGGTATATTGTACACCGCATGTGCTTCCAGAATGGTAAATGCATACTGTTACCCATAAATCTTCATCTACCTGTCATGACCAATTCTTCAGATTTTGTACAATTGCACAATCTACTGCATACAAATTCTTACAATTGTCATCTGTGTGCACTACTGTATATTCTGTAGCATTTTTATTTTTCTGTAAAATCTTGTAACTAAAGTCTAAAACAACATGTAACTCTGATGACATGTCCAAACCTAGTATGGAGCTTTTACACTTAGAACCTTTAACTGCTCTAATCTTTGACCCTTTAAATTCTGACAAAATTGCACTGTTGTCCTCCATAGAGGTATAGTGGTAACAATTGATGTGTATGCATTAATCAGTAGATTATTTCATAATTTCTTTTCTGTAAACAATGAAATGTTGCCATTTCTTTCAACCTTAAACAATGAAAGGTAAATAATCTGGTTTGGTACTGGATTGTCACACCCTTTATAGATAAGATGAAAAATAACCTGGTTTGGTGCTGGACTGCCACATCCTTTATAGAAAAAACTGAAAATCCTTTTTTATAGAACTAGTAATAAAACTGGCTTGAACTATGGAATGCCGTTCTTCTTTATTTTGTCCCGAAACACTAGTAATAACATTGTCTTGAGGTAAGGTATGCATTTATTCTTTACTTTGCCCTGAAGTCTGTATATTATTTATGCTAGTGTTTACTTTATCCAACTGGTCAAAATCTCCAGTCTCATCCCTCTTATCCTCCCTCATTGCAATATTTGCTTCCAAAAACAAGAAACTAGAATTTATCACATTCTGAGCATCTGCATTTGAAATCATGTCTTGTCTGGAAATCTGCATGTTACACACACTGACTGTGTTTACATCTGTAGCTGCAATACTGTGACTTAACTCCATATCCTGAATTACATGTAGATTCTGAATATATATATTTGAAATAACATAAACCTGCGACATTGCATGTTTGCTTTATGTTTAGTCAGGAAATCTACGTTTACATGCACTGACTGTATTGACATCTGTTTCTGCAATACTGCGAATTAAGTCTGTATTTTGAATTACATGTGCTGTGTCATTTACACTGATTTCTTAAGATTGTAAACAAGAATTTGTGTTATTTGCCACCATGCAGAAACGTAGTAAAAAGTGTGTTTGGTAGTTTGGGGTTGTTGCATGTGGAGGGGATGTTATTTTCTTGTGATTTGTAGTGTTAGATGTTATGAAATTTGATGTTATGGGTTTTAGATGTTTCAAAGTAGACCCATATATATATATATATATATATATATATATATATATATATATATATATATATATATATATATATATATATCTATATATAAATATATGTGTGTGGGTATACATAAATATACAGAAATATATGCCAGCTAAAAAAACATGGCAGTCAGAGGGTCATGCTGCTGCACAATGGAATTCTACATCTGGAAACTCACTGACTGGAAGTATTCCCTAAAATGGTGAACAATGACATCTGTGCTGTAACAGAGACCTGGATAAAGGCAATAGGATGCACCCCTGCAGTACCAGCCTATATGTAATTCCACAACATTTGGCTACGTAACGTTGACCAAAGCTTCAAAGATGGTGGTATTTTCATAAAGGACGCACACACCTCCAGAGTGGTAGACCAACATTATGCATTACAGATCCTGCAGACGTAGCTGACATTGGGTGAGACAGTGGTTCAGGTTGTAGCCTGTGATAGGTCTCCATACATTTCCCAAGACTCACAGTCCATGTCCTTAAACACCCTGGAAAATATTAGTGTCCAACCTAACACTCTCATACTGGTTGACTTCAACTTCCCCACCATTAAGTGGGAAAGCTACTCATGTACCGATTCACATGCCCATCATATCGACCTGGTCCTTCCTAACATGGGTGACTGTTGCTCTACACCAATAGTCAACACCTCACTTGTTACATCTGAACACAAAGTAATCACCTTTGGAAATCCACAGAAATCCTACCCCCACTGCGCAGGTAACCACCATGAAAAGCCTTTCCAAAGATAACTATGGCCTCATAAAAGCAGAGGTGGCTAACCACACGTCAGCCATGCAAATGGAGACTAGTTGTATGACAGCTGAATCAAACAACAATGCACTATGAACACATACACAAATGCATGGATACCGCCTTACCCAATACAACCAGGACCCTCACCTGCAAAAAAAAGGAAGCTGATCTGGTGGTCCCCTGCCATAAAGAAACTGTACAACAGAAGGAGGGAATTGATGTGGAATAAGGTGAAGTCCCAAGACAGGAAATAAACCCTTATCAGCCTCAATGAATAGTTGAGATCCCTCATCAAATACTACAAAGTTAGCTGAGAGAACAGATTTGGAGCACATAGTAAACACAACCACAAGGCCTCATACAGTTATGTAAAGAATCTCCATGGCAATAACAAGAATTGTTCTGAGCAGCTAGACAATGGTACCTCCCAGACTGAGCCAACAAATAATGCCAATATACTGTCTGGCATCTTGAGTGCAAACAGTACCCCTCACTCCCATCCAAAGGACCAATCCCAATACCATTACACTGCCAGGCACCCAGTATTACTGCTGCACAGGTTAAAACAGCACTGTCCAAGCCAAGAATACAGCTTCTATGGGACCTGACAATATTCCTGGCTGTGTTCTACATGAACTACAGAGTGGCCTGGCACCTTAACTGTGTGCCCTGTTAAAGCACAGCCTCACCTCAGGCTTTGCCCATAGTGAATTGTGCACTGCTACAGCCACCCCTCCCCACAAATGAGATGTAACTACAGACCCTGGGAAATACTGCCCCAACTGCCTGACAAGTCTGTTATGTGAAGCTAGGGAATGCATCATCATGCACCTAATAAACATGGATATGGGAATCTGCAGACTCAAAATCCCACACAGTTTACGTTTGTGAAGGGTAAGTCATACCTGCTCATTCAACCTGGTCAACCTCTTGCCGTCAGTCACCTGAGCTCTGGATGAAGGCAAGATGACACCTGCAGGCTACATTGATCTTGCCAAAGCCTTTGATAACATTCCCCACTCACTAAGCTCGGCATCAACTCCTATATCACTAGGTGGGAACAGAGGCACAAACACAGGGGTAGATTGGACATACTGCTGTCATACATTGAGACATTTGCAGATGTCACTGGGTTTGTTGTAACATCATTTATGAGGAATATGACATTGGTAATAGCAATAGATGTATTTACTGACTGCATTCACCAGAGTCCGCAACTGATGTACCAAGGACACCAACTGTCTGGTGAACACACAAAACATGACAGGCAGACATGTGGGCAGTCTGTGGACAGTGAGCCAATGGAGAGGTATGTCAGAGACATATCACTGTGAGTCAACACATCACACACTAAATGCATGTCCACACAAACCCTATCAAGCTATCAATCCACCATGTGTATAACAGTACTGATGACAAAGAATCTGTTCACAAATCTGGGAATATGTCCCCCATGTTGGTTGGCTGTATCCACATGTCCTGTCCTGTGACATATTGCTACACACTGTATGTTGAATCTGTAGGCCACCACCTCTGTAATGTCCCTAACACAGGCAAGGAAATGGGGAAAGGCCCAGATTAAGGAATGTCCCATATGTCAGAACTAGCAACAGTGTGCAGGCCAACAGCACAGTACAATGTGGGCACCTACATAGTGGTATGGCTGTAGCAATACCTGACATCTGCACATCTGTACAGAGGACAGACAGAAAGTAGATAGCTAACAGGTTAAGCATTAGGATGAATGTATCAAAGATACACATCTGAAACTGAAAGGTATGCCATTACTACATGACAATAGTCCCCAATGACATGTCTAAAGAACATAGTAGTCTACAGTTACTATCAACATATCAGATCAATATGCAGTAGGAGATACATATAAACATACAGCTCACACACGTAGAACAAGATACTCAGTACTAGTCCAGCTTTGCATGCAGAGGTGTATGGTTCCAGTACTACAATCTACAATCTACTCTTACCTGAAAAAGCACTGTTAAAAGTACTAACGTAATGATACCATATGTGTTAAACTATTTCTGTCAACCAGTGCACTATAGCTGGTGTAACATGCAAGTGTGACTGCATATAACTTGGGATACTACCCATGTATGAAACAAATCCAAAGAGAACAGACTGTGGTACTACCCATGTATATCGAGGTGTCCCATACAGTATACTCATATCCCTTGCTACTGTAATGACAGCACATAGAAGCATTTAATGTACAGAAAATTAAATTTAATTAAAATTAAAATTAATTAAATTTTATCAGTCTGGAATGCAATCACTGGTTACCAAGGCTAGGCTATGCTTAGCAGGTGTAACCATTGCTTAAATGTAAATGCTAAGCCGATTTGCGCACTGGTAAGCAAAGCCTACATGGTCTAAGTGCCTATACGTTTAACCATACATTAGCAGCACTTACCGTCGGGCAAACCCACGCAAACCCATGCAAACCCACTTAAAGCTGTTCAAACTGCCATAACCACTCAGTATCCAACAGTCCTTGTTCTGCCTAGCAACAAAATAAACAACCCTTGCGGGTCTTGAACCCATGACTTTGCACACAATAGCCTATGCAATTTACCAGTAAGCTACCTCAGCTGCACTGTTTGAGAATGTTTTCTCAAACATACCACTCTTTACAGCCAGTTTACAGTAGGGAAGAGACAAGTGTGCAATTAGGAAAAATTGGTATCTATTAGTATATATATATATATATATATATATATATATATATATATGAATAGAAAGATACATAGAGAGAGAGAGAGAGAGTGAGATATGTAGGTAGATCCATATATGTGTACAACAATATAAATAGATATATTAACAATAAATACTGAGGTGTACATATATATATATATATATATATATATGTATATAAATATATATATATATATATATATATATATATATATATATATATATATATATATATATATATATATATATATATATATATATATATACATATACATACATACACACACACACACACACACACACACACACACACACACACACACACACACACACACACACACATATATATATATATATATATATATATATATATATATATATATATATATATCCCAAAATCCAAAATGCCCCTACAAACATATGCTGCTGATTGACCATCCACAACTGAGGCAGCATTCACAGCTGGATACAAAGGAAGCCATGACACTCACATCTGCCCCCCCCAATATTCCAAATAAATGAGCGAACAGTGCACTACTACAAAATCATGATAGGCCATACACAATGGCCAGACGTACAACAATCTCTTAGCAAAACAAATAAAATGTCTGAACATAGCAAAGAAAATTACAACCAGCCAGTAATTCACACATTTTATTATGCTCTGTTGTCTCAGCCAAAGCCTTCAAGGAGTAAACATCAACAGAAATACATGCCTTAATCCCAAGAAGCAATTAACACCTAATTATATAATTGAATACACAGCCTCCAATTACACTCGTCATTTAACCCCCTACAGGATAAATTATCACACTTAATATTAATACATTGAAATCTGTACATAATTGTTTTTTTATGAAAGTTTCATCACTCTGAGGAACAGATGTTTTCAGAAACAGTACCTTGAGACCCGCTACTGTCCCCATGGTGTGATTTATTCAAATGTACAGCTATAGAACTGACATATTTCTTATCACTAATATGTCTGACATGTTCTAACAGCCTAATTTTAAAATATGTTAATGTCCCCCACATAAAATATGTTACATGGCCATCCAAGAGCATTCCCTATACACCTACCTCTTGAATGTACAGACTTCAACATGTTTCCCAGCCATTCCCCTCAGCAGGAATTACAGCAGTAAATAATGATAGACCAGTATACCTATTCACCCACTACTGTATGACATCTGGACAAAGCTTGACATAATTGGTGGACAGAAGCCCAAATACACGGCCATACATGAACTATTGCTGTTATACACTGAGAAAGTTGCTGGTGTTTCAAGGTTTGTTGCAACATATCTTTTCTGAGGGATATAAAGTCAGAAAAATGGATGTTACCATCTACATAATGCAATCACCAGAGTATGCTACTGATTGCCAAAGACAACACCTGTCTGAGGAACAGCCCATATATAACAGGCTAACCTGTGGCCATTATGTGGCTGGCCCTACAGTTGAGAGCAATGCAGAGACAGAACTTTGTCAGGCTGAAAGCCTTGCAGAAGTAGCATGTGCAGACAAACCCTGTTAAGCTAGCAGTATTCCAAACATAAAACAGCAATACTCACATTCTGCTCCTAAGTCCTGAACATTCCGCACCATTTAGTTGGCTTGTCTTCACAAGTCTTGTTGTAAGAGGTAGTAGCCCACACAACTCCAGGATATCTTCCTCACAAGTAAGGGAAAGGGCCAATGCCCATGTGGAGTACTCATTTATAGGACTGCATTGCCATGACATTGGCTATTGGAAGAACTACACAGCTGCTCTGCATGCAGTTAGCAAGTGGGGTACCCTAATAGGTGCACAGGCCATCACCTGTTCATGAGCATCACCTACAAAAGCCATGCTGCCACCTTTTGAAACCAGCTCTATCCCTGTAGTCCACAAGGAGAGAGAGAAAATAACAAATGAGACATAAAGTGGAAAAGAGAAGAAAGAAAAGAGGTAAATGGAACATGTAAGCAAGTAATTGAATCTAGTACTTGGTCTGTAATAATGGGAAATATGGTTTGGAGGAATATATGTCCCAACAAGACATGCTGTACTAATATCCTACTAAATAGCTGCTATGGCCATAGCATCTGGCCCTCTCTGCAGTGGGAGATATCACAGACATACCTCTCAACTGTGCAGATCCTCACAGAATGTCCACATATTACCATCATGTATTTTTGTCTGTTCCTCCTGAGATCTGTACTTTACTGGCAAATAGCTGAGGATTGAAGTCATCAGGTAATGACAAACACTTGAATTTGAGACACCGCATCCTTAAGAATATTCACTGCAATTCTAAATGTATCATTCTATGAACTCCCTCTGTTTGTAACAGGTATATTTAAAGTCTGTCCCTATTTATCCCCCCATTATTTTAGGCATTGTCCAGATGTGATGCTCTGATAGGTTGTGAGGTGGGAACATAGCTAATGAGCCTGACTCACCTGTTAAAGGACAGCTCATAAATTACAACTGCAGGGGTGTCTGTAAAACAGTTGTGACTGTGCCACTGCTAGGCCAGTTAATGGGATGTGTTCCATATCCATGTTACGTGCGATTATGAGTATGACACGTGTTTGCCTTGTAAAGCTAAGACACATATAGAGGGTGTGTGCATAGTAGAGTACTGTTGCAGACATGTGTGTTGAACTGCATGTGATATATTGACTTAATAACATTCAACTGTACAGTGTTCTGTTGGACAATAAGCACATTTGTGACTGATATCTGTAGTCACATTCACATATATCTGTATTATGTCACCCAAACCATTGGCAGGTCTGTGAGCAATGGCATTGTAACATAATAGCCTTCTTATGACTGTTGGACATCTTCCAGGTTATCACAGTGATGTCAAACCCTACTATGCAATCAATGTACTAATGTATGGTGCAGCTATATTAATACAGTATGCGCCATTGTCCAGACGTACTGCTGTAACAGGTTGAGAAGTATGATTGAACAGCAAGACTGTAAATACAGTGTGCCATACTTACATTCAATAGAAATGTATGCCAGGTATCCCCTGACCACATGTATGTATGCACATGTTCAGGTGGAAGGCACAAAACTAATCACATGGGTTTCAAGCAGCCAAGTAAATAGGTTGTGCATGTTGCACATGTGTGTTATATCAGTGTCAGTGTATACAACAGACATATATGTGTGCAGCTACTGGTGGTTGCATTGCCCTGACACTGATGTGGGTACTAAAGTAGGCATGATTATCAAGTATGAGTTAGAGAAGTTTTCACCTGTGTTATGAGTCTCTGCCCATGCCTACTACTACCAGCTATATCAACACCTATATACAGTGGATAACACAAGTGCACACACCCCTGTTGGAATGCCTGGTTTGTGTGCTATATGACAATCAGACCACAGAAGATCATGTCATAATGTTTCTCATCTAGAATGGCACCCCTAACCTGTCCAATTCCATTGCAATACAATCAAATGTGTTTCTAGGAAGGTGAGCAACTATTGCCAATTGAAGATGTGCCATGATGTTAGAGTCCAGACCAAGATGGATTAATGCTGTATCCATCTCAAGAGGTGCATACACAAGTTTAAGGGTGTGCACACTCATTCAACTGGCTTATTGTACTGAGTATTATTTCTATATGTTTTCATTAGCCAGATTGTTATGTTTTCAATTGAATTGTACAGGCTATAGGTCATACTACATGTGGGAATTGTTATGAAATGAGTTATTGTGGTGTCATATTCCAATTGCACAAAAAACAGGCAGTGTATCAGGGGTGTGTAGCCTTTATATCTACTGCAGCTATATGGACACAGCAGTACCTGACCTGTATATCCAGTCTCCACCATGGTAGAGTAATCCTATTTGGTGGACAGCAGCAATACACAAACCACATAATAGGTTGCTACATTGGCTGTACAGGGACACATAAGTGCAGGCAGCAACTTTGAAGTAAGTCTACCTATATCTAATAGGTTGCTACATTGGCTGTACAGGGACACATAGGTGCAGGCAGCAACTTTGAAGCACATCTACCTATATCGGAGCAAGCAGGTAAGTTCACAGGTGATGTCCTGTAAGGCTGACTATGACTATGAATCAGACATATCCACACCACCAAGAACAATTGCAACCATGTCTTCACATATGTTGTAAGTCTCAGATGAAATAACACAATTCATCCTGTACTGGGGTAATGAACACCTCATACACACATACCGTGGATATAGGCAAACTGCATCACACAGGTCAGGTTAAGCCTTATTGCTTTATATGAAGATGACTGGGTGATACACAGATGAAAATGCTTGGGGTTTTAATGATTTTGCATTGATAAAGAATGGTTTGCATCTACAGGAGTTTCCTGCTTTTATTCTGTGCCTTTTGGTTAAGTCCAGAACATTTTTGGTGCTTGTATTGACTTTTTAGACTCACTCCATCTTTTGGATGCAAGGTGTTCCTGTTACATATTAATTAGGAGCACAATATCACAGTCCACACCTCTTACAGCCTTTAATGTGACCCATAACAGGTACAGTTTACTTGTAAAATCAAGCATCTGTTCTCGTGTATTGCACCTACATGGCAGGCCACCTGTGAGGGCAGCAGACATCCTATTGGCATGATGTTTCTGTGAAGTATGATACCTCATGCTGCCATATGTGTCTGTACACTCACTGTGGCCAATTTGGGTATAATATCACATGCATGGGAATTGTTAAGGCACACATACCACTTCCGACCACATATAGGTTTCAAACATATGGATATTCCAGACACGTCCATACAGAGGACTGTACAATGGTTTAACCTGCTGCATGTGAGACATATGCTGTCACCACACTGTATAATATAATGGCAGTGGGAGGTGGTCACCAGCCGTGTATGGTATACACATCAAAACGGTATAAGCCACACCTGATATGATCTTCACACACACACACATAAACAGTTACCAGCATTAGAACTCCTGCCCATCTCGGTATTCCTACTATAGTACTATGCAGTTATGAGATGCACCACAGAGCTTACACATTTCCACCTCTTCCAAAGATACTTCTAAGGTGGATGACATCAACAAATCTACTGCATTAGAGTGAAGGGAAGTGTAAAGGTTAGTACACACATCAAAATGGTATGAGCCAGATAGTACATGATTCACACACACATAAACACTTGCCAGTATTGGGATTAGAACTACTGCCTATCTAGGTATTCCTCCTTTAGTGCTATGCAGTTATGAGACATGCCACAGAGCTTACAAATTTCCAACTTAACCAAAGGTACTTCTGAGGTGGATGACATGGACAGGTCTACTAAACTGGAATGAAGGGAAGTGTAAAGAGTAGTACACAGGTCAAAAATGGTATGAGCCAGACAGTACATGATTCACATACACTTGCCAGTATTGTGATTAGAACTCCTGCTTGTCTAGGTATTCCTACTATAGTGTTACGCAGTTATTGCACATGCTACAGAGCTTATTGATTTTTCACATGGCCAAACTTGCTGATAACTGCACAGCTTTGGTAAAGTATTACAGGTGGCAGACAGTCTGCCTTTTTTTCCACCCGTACATCATGCTAGTTCTTCCTGTCTTGCACTTCAATTACCATTATGCCTTGGCACTTCACCAGGTTATTGTATCATGAAGTGTGGCACACCTGTGAGCCATCAGCACTACTCATTCTTCACAGATGTCGCCCCAGTACTTACTAGTTATGTCCACATTTCCTGGCATGTTTGAAGGGTGGTTATCTGTGCTTTCACCCATTGACCTGGTGCATATGTCCATTTTGGGGCACTGTTGCAACTGCCACATGTAGACAGACAACCATCCCCTCTAAACTCCAAACACTCAGACCTGTGAGGGTTACCCATATATCACCCAATGTGGACATATGCACTCTCCAGCAAATAATGGAGAGGTCAAGAGGTCAAGAGGATAAGATCAACACCTGCACCACACCATGTGGAACACGTAGCTCACCATGACACCCACTTTGACAGCCATGACATACAGTGAAAAGCCACACACCCACCTTCCCAGAGGCACTCAATGGACATCTACCCAAACAGCACAGACCAGCAAGGCAGACACCCACTCAGACACCGCGACATGGCACATGTCAAGGGACACATATTTTACCTACAGTGTGCCCCCAACTTAAGCCCCTAAGGTTAACCACCTTGCACAATACAGTGATCATAGGTAACTCAGTAGTGAGGCACACACATCCCACTCACTAAGTTGATTATTGAGCAGGTAACAGCCAAATATCAATCACATGCCAGCATCTAACACATGACACAGCCAGTCATGTCACTCCACAACAACTATGATCACTCCATATCCATGCGGGTGTGAATGAATTGGGACCCACCTCCCTGGACTACATGACAGGATACATGGTTGAACTCTCTGACTATGTGGTTCAGGCAGGTGTGACAGTAGCCCTGGGCAGTGTACCACTGTCACCCAGAATGATGCTGTGGTACTATCAACAGATGGTTGACTGCAACATTGGCTTATGTGTTATGTGTCATTTTCAGGGGATAGAGGGCCTCTCTGCCTGGGATGGCATGATTGCCAGAGCCCAATGACTTGCCATGTATGTCCTACATCTGTCACTGCTGGATTGCCAGGCAATGGCTATGTGTCTTGCCACCCCTATAGTGCCTTATTGGGCAGTGTTCCTAATGTTATTAGCACCATAACAGCTACACATGTATGCAATCTGAGGGTCATGCTGCTCAACAGTGGACATCTACTGTCAGGATGCAGTCACTCATAGCAGTTTTTGGAGTGGAGGACAAATGTCTGCTGTAGTGCAGAGTTGGTTCACATCAGCAGCAGACAGCAGACCTGCAGTATCAGGCTATGACGCATTACACAGCTATCAGTCCCCAAACATGGACCACATCACAGGTGGTGTTGTTTCCATATTTATTATGGATAGAAACACATCTAGGCTAGCATGCCATCATAATGCATTGGAGATACTTCCAGTATAACCGCCTTGGGGTAATGGTGCTATCCAGACCATAGCCTGCTATGGGTCCATGTCTATATCCCTAGACTGTCAATGCACATTCCTCAATACCCTGCCATCTCTGATGGTCCAATGCAACACTGACATAGTACGAGTCTTCAACTACCCCTCCATCACCTGGGGAATGTAGCCAATCACCAGCACAGTGGCTCAACACTTCTGGGATTCATCATTTCCATTACCCTACACCAGCTCATACTGACCCATGGTAGAGGATGCAACAGCCATGACCTGTGTTGACCACTTAAATATGGGACCATTGTTCATCCCCAGATGTCAATTCCTGCATGGTAAGATTCACACAGGCTGTAATCAACATGGAACTCAACATGTCAGCCATACCCCCCCACAAAGATAACCACTTGGCAAAAACTCAACAAAGCTGACTTTGCAGCCATGAAGATGGGGTGGATGTCTTCACTGCACCCATGGCAATGAGAGCCAACAGAACCTAGACACTGTCCTCCAAACATTGGGAGACAATGTGATGGTTCCCTGCCATTATTGAAGTCTACATAAGAAGGAGGACACTGTTGCAGGGAAAGGTGATGTCCCTTGGCTGTTGAACACCCTTATTAGCCTCAAACATAGCTTTGGATCCCTTATGGAGTCCCTGACAGGCATCTATGGCAGCAGAGATGCTGTCAACATTGACGACAGTCACAACAGCCATGATAGTTACATCAACAACCTCCACAGCATTAAACACAAGTGCTGCGAGTTACTGCACAAAGCTAGTACCTATCCTGAGACACAGCCACCGTCTTGACAACCCATTCAGTGCCAGCTTTTCTCCTCTCTCCTCCCACAAGTGAAGTGCTGAGTGAATGTGTTCTCACATGCTGTATCCCATGTCTGTTCTAGCCATCTGTGTGTCACCAGCATATGGCTCTGCAGCAAGGTCACAGGGTATGGCAGTGTGGTGACACATCCACCATGTCATAGGCAGGGTACAGTATGTGCACAGTAATTACTGGTCTGTAACACAGTGATTGCATATGCCTCAAATTATAGGGCTGAGGGTTGTACATAGGTACATGCTGATCAACAACATCTGTTGTAGAATGGAGAATGGAACATGTTCTGGTTTGGACACACCTCTGATTGCTAATAACCACAGCCATAGGGGATATTCATCAACCAAACACACTGGGATTACTATTCACAAACATACACACACACACACACACACACACACACACACACACACACACACACACACACACACACACACACACACACAAAACACACACACACTTGTCAGGACTGAGATCCATAGGATCATTGCTTCATAGGTGTGTAGTAGATGAATGGGCCTGAAGGCTCTACAAGGCTAGCCCAAGGGAATACCTTGGCATCAGGCAACATGACAATAGACACCAGTGTGGCTCTGGGGTATAGTCACTGGAGTGGTCCCCAGGGGTAGGTATTGTATTCACCATCCACTCATCCAGGTTTCTATTTTGGGTGGCCAGTGATGTGCACTGCTTCCCAAGTTTTGATCTATATTCCATAACATGGACAGTGTCTGAGTTGTGCACATGTTCCACATGCATGTTCTTTGACATGTGAAAGTGTACTTGAGGTTTCTGGGGCATGTTGTGTGGACAGATAGTTATCTTCTGATGTAGCATTCCTGACCTTATTTGGTGAGACCTGGCTATGTAACTGAAGTCATTAGTGCACCTACATTGACAGTATGATGCAGGTATTCAGTGGAGTAAGTGGTGTCTGTCCATACAGGGCATGTACATATGGCATGGTATTCCCTTTGTAGGGTACATTTGCAGACTCTACAGTTGTTACAGGTGTCCAGTGGGGAACACGGCAAAAGGGCCACTGTACACATTGTTTGGGCTACTTAAGGGATGGAACAGGGTGCCATGTCCTTTTACTTGCTGGATAACACACATTTAGTCAGGAGATGTAACACATTAAAGTACTTTCTGATGTCAGTGGCACTGTTGTGGTCAACAAGCATGTAGTCCACTGCTATCTCACCATGGGTACTATCTGTGATGCAATATGCAGGGGAACTACCAATATAGTGGTTGTTGCCTAGCCAAGTATGTTTGTGTATGATACGTGAGAGGAGAGTGGTCTCTGAGTAATAGAAGGGTTGCCTATATTGTTCACTAATCCATACTCTCACATTTAAGGCTGTGGATTGTTTACATGATCCTCTCTGGTGTTTGATATCTGTTGGCCTTCTAATGTGGACATTGTGGCATGTACTAGGTCCTCAACATAATTATTTAGCAAGACCCAGCCCCCAATGGATCCTGTTATTACACAATCACACAACCCCCAAACAAGATACTGATGACAGACACACACTGAGATTCAAACCCCCAGATAGCTATGTATTGTTACTACAGTGTACCGCATTTATCACGTGCACCATGGCACTTATAGAGTGGATGTTGTCCCAAGGTACTTCTAAGGTGAGGAACATCACCAGCCCTTGTAATAACTGGCATTGGGTGATGTAGTGCTGGAGAGAATCCAAAAAATATTTTTCCCTACACACACATTTACATTTGCCAGGGTTGAGGTTCCATCCTCTATCTAACAATCATTTCAGACCATTAGGTTACTCATTTACCACATGCACCACTGACCTTACATGGTTAAGGGTTGGCAACAGTTACTTCTAAGGTGGATGATATCTGCAGGACTGACAAAGTCAGGCACTGAGATGTTTACTGGGTGGAAATGGGGCAAAAATATTTGGGGGACAGACATACATATGTACACACACAAACACTCAACAGGGATGAGATTCAAACCCATACTTATGTAGTTATTGCTATTACATTGTTCCACATTTATTGTGCACACACCATGGAGCTTACCTTTTAGAATGCTGTGCCAAGGTATCTTTGGAGGTGAGTCACATCAGCAGCAATGGTAAAGGAGGGGTAAGGGAAGTGTTGTAAGTGTGAATGACCACAAAATCAGGTCTCTACAAAGATATGCACACTCTCTCACACAAACACTTACACAGTTGCCGGGATCAGGATTGGAACTCATACCTAACTAGTTAGTTACACTATAGTATTACTCAGTTATCACATCCACCAAGGAGCTTATATGTTGGAGCGCTGTCCAAAGGTATCTTTGAAGGTGAGTCACATCAGCAGCAGTGCTAAAAGAGGGGCACGGAAAGTATTTTAAGTATGAATGACCACAAAAGCAGGTTTTTACAAGGACACTCACCCACTCTCACACAAATGCTTATATTTAGACAGTTGCCAGGATCAGAATTGGAACTCCTACTTCACTAGTTTGCTATACTATAGTGTTACGCAGTTATTGCATGGGTCACAGAGCTTATAAAGTTGAGATTTCCTACAGGGTTATTTCAAGGTGACTGACATCAGCAGGAGTGTTAACATGGGCAATGGGAAGTGCAGTGTGTGTGAATGGCCCATAAATCATTCCTCTGGAAACACACACACACACACACACACACACACACACACACACACACACACACACACACACACACACACACACACACACACTCAGTTACACACTTTACATTTGACAGGACTAAGTTTACAAATGCTACATGAATACTTATTTGCACTACCATGTTACACAGTTATCATAAACACCACAGGCACTACATGGCTGAGGGCTACCAAAAGGAATGTCTACAGTGATTGACATAAGCACATTATGTGCTATAGGCCAATTTGATGTGTAGAGGCCTCATAATGGAATTATATCTGTCACTGTCTGTCTCTCTCTCTTCCCCACATCTCTGTGTGTGTATATTTGACATATTATAGTCTGTTGGCCTTATTATGTATGAGTATTCCTATCCAATGTGTGTGTGAAGCATAAATGGTACAATTTTTCATTTGTGGACAGACATCTGCAAATGAGAGATATCTATAGTCCACTGTGTTGTCAGACATGGCCTTCATTTCTCTAAGTGTATGTGCATGCCCAGTATGACCTTCTGTATTGAGTGTGTGAATCTATTCCAGGTAGAGTTGTACTCCGGACCAGGGTTTGGTGTTCTACACCTAGAGCTGGCAACCAGTTTCTGCAGGATATCTGTAAATAGGTTGACAATATGGAGTCACAATGAATGACAGTTAGGGGGATACTGTAACTATTGCTGTCTGTGCTGCTTGTATTACATGGTTGGTGTTAGCAGAGATATTCAGACATATGTACTGTTTTACACTGTGATGTATTATGTGATCATCTACTGACAGATATAATTATTTGCTCACAGTTATTTACCAGGAAATACAAGATGAATGAACCCAAGTCCAGTATTGTGGGCCACAACCTACACATTCTTGCACACTCCTGCCATTCTGGAGGGGTAGCTACAGACACTTGCTGATGTGTCTGTGTAAATGGTCCAGCACCTTGGTAGTTTGGTGGTTAAGGATCCCCTTCTTGTACATATAACGACTTAACAGAATGGCCATATCCTGCTGTGTCCATACCTCTCAGCTGTACAGATTCACCCAGATTACCTGAGACAGGGCTCATTTATCTGGTCAGTTCCCCTTCACATTGTGGTTTATGTGCAGGTTTGTAGCCACCCATTACTGGGTTTGCAGGCAGGGGTAGTATGGGCACACTTCAGAGTTTCAGACTTCACGCATTCCATGATGTCCATGCTTCTACACCCTCATACTCTGTTATTCTATCCTCTTCCTAACATTATGCGAGTGATATCTGAGAAGTATCCCTATAGCTGACCCTTCATCCCAGCAGTATTTATGGATTGGTCCACAGTTCATGCAGTAGGACATGGGGGGCATGCTACTGGGATTTGTCAACATGGCCTTGCATTTGTGTTCTGTTGACTGTGTTAGGTTGTTAGTTGGGACCCCATGAGATATGATACAAAGGCACAGGCCTTCAACAGAAGACTGCACGAAACAAAAAAGAAAAGAAAAGATGAACTGAAGACCACAGACGAAGAATCCACTTAAAACACCAGTTTATTGCACCACTAGCTCTTCGGCAACCGCCTTCACTTTGACAGAAGACTGTAGGCCATTTGGTAGTAATACAGGCCATCTGTAACAGGCCAGTGCATTCTGCCACTCCTACATTCCCAGGCTGCGAGCCAGTGGATTACACTCGGGTGACAGGGTAAGTGTGCGAGGTGTTAATGGTAATAGTTCCTGTCCATATTGATCCATTGGTCTCGATGCAGGCAGCACTGCTTACAGCTAGGGACACATGCATAGGACACCTCTTCAGCATTCTGCATTCTGTGGGCATTCCCAGACAGAAGTGGGGTCATACTGTACTCATTCCCAACAGCAAGAATATGACCTGTGACAAACCTGTGGCTGATGATGGGGTGAGCTGAGTGCATGTGTGATAGGAAGCTACTTGCAGCTGACTCACAGATATATTTGGGACATTCTCCTTATGCTGCTTTGTATGGGGATGTAAGCAGTCTCTCATTACTTCATAACTGTGCCTCTTGTGGTCTGCCAGTGATTGACCAGACTACATCAGTATTCCATACTACACGGACAACTAATGTGCTGGTAACCTGTATGTACAATTCCAAAGTTGTGTGCAGTTGACAGTTACATTTTTATGCACTCTGTCTAGGGTGCTTCCACCTGTGTACTGTGTGTGTATGTATGGGTCCACATTCATGGCATGTCCATCTTTCAGACGGTGACAGATATTGACATCTGGACAGTGAATATGGATGACTGCTGACATGGATATTGCTGAGAAGCATTGTGGTTGGCACTGCAGTTGTCAGAACTTGGCCCTGTCAGCCACAGTACTGCCCATAGGCCACTGAGACACAACCCTCCATGCCTACATGCTGACCACTTCCAGACAATATTGAACACACAACAACCTAACACACAGACCCCTGCATATTGTACATATGCAACAATCTATCCTGTAGATAGGACCGACTCGGGTAATCTGTGCTCCACTGATATTACTCCTCACACTTACATGTTACTGCATTTCTACATAGGATTGTGGGGGGGGGGGGCACACCTGACGACTTTAAACATTTGCTGTGACTGTACTGGTATTTCAGGTACTCTGTTGGCTTTCATTTCATATTGTATTCTGACCCATCGTGCAGACTGGAGGAATATCAGTAGAGTACAGATCTTAAGTTTTATTGACCTACATTTCAATTTCAGACTACTTAGCCTTCAGAACTAACATACAACTGCCAGACCTGTTGTAGTCTGTCTGTGTAGGTCTGGAGGGGGGCTGGTCACCATTGCCATCAATTGGAGACTTTAGCCCAGCCTTTCTTTATGGTCATCTACACCTGTCCTGCTGGCTGATGCTGGTGGTGGGTATGTGAGCCTCTCTGACATGCATGTGTGTGTGTCCTATGGACACACATTTGGTCCGCCACATGTACTTTAGTGGGATTTGTCACCTTGTCTACTACTGCCTAGTATGTTGACACCAGTATTTGTTATGGATTTCATGCAGCCCATATAGGTGTCCACTATCTGCTGCCATCCCATTCAGCCACCCGATTCCCTTGCATGCTCGCATCCATACTATAGATACAACTATCAGAACATACTTCTCCATTCAGTAATCGATAGGGAGAGTGACTTACCTTGTGGCTGGGCCAGTATTGAGGGTGGTGCTGGAGGGCTGACTATGTCGGATGCACATAGTACACTCCCTATATATAGTAAAGTATAGGTAGTGTCATATTTGGCATCCCTTGCGCTGTATGTTTGAGTCAGGAAAGGTGTCATTCTCTGGGTCCCTACCATGTCAGTGTATGTACTATGGATTGCCTCTTTGCCAAGGCCTGGGCATACTGGGCATGCCTCCTTTTGCTAACATGGGCAGGCTCAGGTAGTTCCTCCTCTGAGTCACTCTATGCTTGTGATGGCCTTGGCAATGGTGAGGGGCTGTGTGGCCTGGCTCCATGCTGTTCCTGCTGCAGCTGTTTCCACAAGATCATATTGTGTAGAATGGCACATACTATGAGCATGTGTGTACATGTAGCTGGAGAGTACTGCAAGGCTCCACTGGATATGTCCAGGCAGCAGAACCATGACTTGAGCAACCCAAACACATGTTCTATTATGATTCTGGTTTGTGCATATACCTCATTATATAGTTCTTGTTCAGGTGTGTGTGCATTTCTGAGTATTGTCATCAGCCACGGCTCCAGTGGGTAGCCAGCATCCCCCACTAGGTGGCCATATGGAATGTCCCCACTGGCAAATGAATGGTACAGCTGTGTCATATGCTAGATGTGGGAGTCATCATAGGTTCCAGGGCTGCCAGCACATACATTCCAGATAATGACCTGGGTATTGCACACGACCTGGCAGTTGATGTAGTCCCTAACCCGTTCACTGGGTGGTGCTTTGATGTGTATGTGCGTGCAGTCTATAGCACCCACCACCTCAGGGTATTCTGCTATTTGGTGGAAGAGATGCATATTGCTGGTCAATGCCTCACAGGTGTAGAGGAAATATATGTGCTCACTGGCATGTGCTGACATGGCATCCAGGAACTGGTGGAGTACCCTGGATGCTGATGCCTGTAAGATCACCATAATATCCCCAGTTGCCCTTTGAAAGGTACCTGTGGCTAGTATTCTTAAGCCTACACATACCTTGGTATCCACTGGGATGGGTTCCCCTCTGTTGGTTCTGTGTGTGTAGCGGAGCCGGCATAGCTCAACAATTTGCTGTAGAATGTCTCTGTCCACCCTATAGTGTTCCACTATCTCCAGCTCATGTAGCTCCTGGTAGGTTACCCTGGGTGTGTACACTCTTCTCCTTCTCCTCACTGTGGGATGGTCATCAGCATTCACATCCTCACACCTCTTGCACATATTAATGTATGAGAGCGACAGCAGCCCCGAACATTTTGTTAGTTTTGTCAGGTAAAATTTCTCCATCTGTGTACACTGGTGGTGTAGAGTTTGTGGGAATAACCAGACTGAAAGTTGTTTGCATAGTTTATAGTAGTGTGCTGGGCTGCTGCCTATGTAATTGGCTCATTCTGATACATTTCACCTGTCAGCTATGCTAGTTCTCCTTGATTGCCTTCCTACTGCTGTTTTCCCTTCCCATTGCCTTCCCATTTAAGCCCTGAGGTGCGCCACGCATACCCAATGCTTAGATGTGAACAGATCTGCTATTTCCAGTTTTTTTTTTTTTAAACCCAGTGCGTGGCTCACACACCCAGTTAAGCATGGAAAACAGTGCTCAACAATGTGAGACACACCCCCTTCCTTAGCTTTGCTTAGCTAAGGGCAAACACAGGCTACACAGCTCTAATAAGCTTGCAGCATGCATGACACTCCCCCTTATGAGGTCATCCAACTCTTATACAATGGTGTTACTGCACCTACATGGTTGGGTGAAAGCTTACATTGAGACAAAATCTGTGATTCAGTATCAGTCTCCTCATTTACATAAACCAGAATGCTAATTCATATTTACCACACTCACACTGAGCCTCCCCCCTTAGCAACCACTATTCCCTGGTATTGTTGTCTTATGCATGACATTGACTCTTATGGCAAAATGCTGATTTGGGTATAAAAGCTTATTTCTCCCTTTTTTTCTTATTTCTATGGCCATCCCGTTTGCGCACCGCTGCCCTATGCTTAAATGGCCGAGATCAGCCAAAAGAAAATGTTTTCTTTTTTTATAATCTTGCAACTATTTTTCATGCCATTGGCCATATATTTGGCCATTGACATGTGTACTACATTGAATACATTCTTTCTTTTGAGCTGTCATGCCTCCATTTTGTAATTTGCAAAAATGTATTCGGTTAGTAACCAAATACATTTCTACAGGTTACACTATTCCTGCACAGACGCCTGCCTGCTTCCTGGATCACTAATTCACCTCATTTGCATGGTTTTCACCAGCAAATGAGGTAATTAGCATATAGCAGTGGTGTCCATGCAGGAATAGTGTAGGAGAGCTCATGCATGTCCCGGGAGCTCGATCCTGGATCACTCGGTGGCCATATTGCATGCAGCAGCTCTTCCAGTATTCCTGAACTCCATGCAGAGCTTGCTGAATCCAGGGGAATGTGTCTGTTGCAGTGTGCTTCTGTGATTTAACCCTTAGGAGTCTAGAAAGATTCAACATTTCTGAACTAATAACCTTGAAATCTGGAATACAGGATTTTTTAGACTGTTTTACCCAGTTTTTAACTTTAAACCACACATTTACTGGTATCTTTACTGTAGCAGTACTGTTGACATAATTATACAGTTTACTTTTACTGATGTATTTAAATGTTTTTGAGATTTACTGTTGGATCTATCTAGAAAATGCATGCTAATGTTGCTTAAGAAGGCAGTCTAGCATCATACAGCTTTTTAAAAGTTTTTCTTCTTTCTTGGCTGTGTGACATCACACTGGAAACTTCATCTGCTTTGGAGATGGTAAAGTACATTGATGTTAACTGGATAATGGCAGGGATGCAGTAAACTCCATGTAGACCGTGCAAAGACTACATGGAGTTTACATGTGTGTGCAGTGATGCAAGATGAGCAGCACTGCTCATTGCATATTCATGCCATGCACCATGTGTAAACATAAATAAGTGAGGTTTTGTGTGTTGCCGGCCAGGAAACCATGTAAGTGAACACACATAGCAATCCTGTTTAAGTCAGAGCACTGAAGGACTGCAGTTTTACGTGGAATGTCACAATGATCACCAGGGCTTAACAGATAATAGTTTTCGTAGCTCCCAATCTCTTAGTGCAAGACATCTTGACAAAGGACAACATAATGGGGGACAATGACCCCAGAATATGGACTGGTTTGACATATTTACTCTTTAGAAATGTGCTAGAATAACAAGGGGTTTCTGTTAAGATAAATTTTCTGAAGGATTTGAAGTCTGAAACTCAAATGTATGTAATTATTGAGTCACATCAGTCCTGGCATCATCCCAGTGATATGACAGAAAAACCACAAATTTGATAAGGAATACACCAAACGATATATAAGGCAAAAATATGGACATTCTGTGAAAATCTGAATGTTTCAAAGGTATGATAGTTAAGTATATGGTCCAAACACAGTACAGGACAGTGTGTAGAGTGCAGAGTATTGTGAAAACCTATTCCTGGCATTCTGTACTGAAGTTGTGTAAATGATCTGTAAGGGTACATGGATTGCCATGCAAAATAAACAGTCAGGGGAAGTGTATGTATCGAATAGGGACACAGATGAACTGTAGGAATGAATGCAGGGAAGAGGACATGCAGTTAGGGTGGGGTGCATATTGTGAAGCTGTGAAAAGTGATTTGACTGAATATGAGTGTCATCTCAGTAGAGTTCTCCAGCAACTGGGACACAGGTAAAGGCTTATGAACAACATTAAAAGAAGGAAGCACAATTAAAGACAATATCAGAATAATATCACCAGTAATCCCATGGTTCTGACATAACATATGTGATTTAGAGTGATCAGAGATGATGCTGCACAAACACACTTGTACAACTATTATGACATGTCCACATTCTATGAGGGTAATCATGCACACTGTCCTGGCACTGTGGCATCTGCTGGAGGTTTTAGGAGGGACACTGCTATACCTGTATGCAACATTATGATCAATACAGGCTAGTTGACTGGTATGCATGGCATGTCTATATGCTACAATCTGCACTGTCATGAATGTTACCCATGTCATCAATCTTGTCAAACAGCTATGTATGTCCTGTATGCATCACTGGAACAGTTAACACACATCCATCTAGTGTAACAACTTGATGGGGGGTTCGCACCATCAGACAATAATGTTTATGTCACAAAAAGAATACCTAGATATGACCAATAAGATGTTTGACAGCTCACTGTCACAAAGGTGGTACACTTCAGTTACACATTACCAGAAGATATGTAGGAAGGTAAATGAAGAGGAGTGCATTGTACTCAGTTACTGGTGTGATGAAGGCTGCAAACTATGGAGGTCTTATGGCCTCTGATGTGGATGTCTTTCACGTACTCAGTTGTGTTACATACAAGGGAGTAGTCAGGACTATGGTTACATGCTGGTGGATGTTACACCTAACATCTACCCCAGGACACAGGTCACATACCTATTGGTCTGATTATAGGGTGTGATGTTTACATTATACTTGGGCTGTGTGTTTGTTTTCCTGATGTAACAAATCCCCCATGTTGTCACCACTGTGGCAGCAATCTTTGGTGTGTGTTGATACTGTCTATATTATACTAATGTCACAGGTGGAATAAAGAATTTCCCACAATCTGTAGTCCTTCAGACAGCTGTTTAGACTCAGGATTTATATGTCATCTGTGATGTCCATCACTTAAATAAAGGGATTAGCAGACTGCCCTGATGTACAGACCTGATCACTGGATGTGAGATATAGGTCACTTCACACATGTCAACATATTCAGATGCCATGTATGTGATACAGTGATACAGTGGTCTACCCACTTGGTGATATAGGTGTATATGGCCACATCTGACAGTGATGAGTGAATACCTCAGTGTGGATTTGTGTCAAATGCCTTGGGCTTCTCAAGCTCAAAAGGATGATTGTGTTGTCATCATGCATACCCCTGATCACCTCTTTGAGGACATGTAACAGAGGTAACAGACATGATGTAATATTAACAATTCACACCAGTCTGTTGCAAATAGCCAGTATATCACTAGTGTCCATTTAGAAAAGTCCATGATGCTATGTTGGTCTACATCACATATGAGAAGAGTAAAGATGAGTCTATACATGCATACATCAGTTGCTATCCTCCCAACTCAGACAGATGCATGTTCATTCTACAGTAACATAGTTTGTGTGGAGGGTGTGTTGAAGTGTGCATTCATCCATGTCAGGAAGCTGTATGTGATGAGTCACATGATAGGAGATCTGTGATGTTGTCACAGCTCATTGATTTGGTGTGATAGGCCTGGATGAAGGTAGGCCTAGGGTTTGAACACAATCCTCCATGCAGGTATTATTGAGAAACTCTCCTCGATGGGGATTAAACCTTATGTCATGAGATGGGTAATCAATTGGCTCAATGACAGAACACATACTGTGAAAGTTGGTGAATCAATCTGTAGCTGTAGAACTGTCACCATTGGTGTGCCACAGGGATCTGTGCTTGGCCCTTTACTGTTTTGAATCTATTTCTTGACAGCTCAGGCAACAGTATACATCCTTTTGCTTACTGTGTTTGCTTATTCTTGCATACTGGGTGCAAACATTAAGACTACCTATGATGATAACATACTACATGAGGGGCTAACCCAGACAAATGATTGGTTACAAAGTCACACAGTCAACAAATAAATGCAAAAATGTGCCTTTATTGTGTCCTTCTGCAAAGTAGAACTTCCTGCTAATTATAGCATTGAGAACAGTTCTGCTATGCTGAAACTCAGTGATGCAAGCACTGGGAAACACATGTACATAGCAATCTGAATTGCTACCGCCAAGTGTCCAAAATGGTATTGAAGCCTATGTTGTGCACATCATATGTCATGGCATCATATTCAGATCTCAGGATTATATTACAGCACTGTATTCGAACCTCATCAGAACACTAATATAGAGTATAATGCTTTATTTTGCATGTATCTCACCAGACACATGCAGCAGCTGGAGACACTGCAGTGGTTAATTACCAAGAAAACACAGTGCCTACAAACCATGCCATGATGTATGTGGATAGGCTGAAATCCATGTCACTGTAATCTGTATAGTATAGGATGAGGTGACTTCTGCCTGGCCTCCAGGCTAGTATCTAACCCTCCCCTATTGGGAATAGTGTGCATCCACAAATCAGATATAGCTGATGACATCAGCAGTGTCTGGTGAGGAGAATATGGCAATAACAGTGGCCTACATGCTGGTGTAAAAGGTTCTCTCTACCATTGAGCAAGTGTACACACACACACACACACACACACACACACACACACACACACACACACACACACACACACACACACACACACACCAGGTGAATGTAGTGAGAATCGTACCCCTACTATATGCTAGCACCATGGCTCAAGTCTGTCTTTTACAAGGGTGCAGGACAACTTATAGAAGATGACACCAGCAGGGCATGTTGGAGAGACGATGTTGGGTGGCCCATATGAAATGGATGTGTAGGCATGTGCCAGTATGAAAATACTGTCAAACCATAGGACTGGAGAGGTAACTATAGAATACTCATTTCTACTCTTCTGGCTAAACACACACACACACACACACACACACACACACACACACACACACACACACACACACACACTCACACACGCACAAACACAGTTGACTGCAGTAAGAATAGAACCCCTACCTATCTAAGTACACAGACTACTGAACTAAATACTTTATGCTAACGCCAAAGCACAAGTTTGCATTTTACAAGGCTGCAGAACATCTTACAGTGGATGACATCAGCAGAGCATGTTGGAGAAAAGATGTTGGGGCCTGCATAGGTTCATAGCTTTATAGGTTCATAAGAGGTTACTAGGCTAATGGCCCTAGGGCATTTACAAGCCTAGATGTGTAAAAACACAAGTACCCTTATTAAGCATAGTTAGATGGTTGTTGTTAGCAGAGCTATTTTGAGATCAGCACCTAGTGCCCCTGTTCATGAGGGACATAGGTTTCACCCCAGGGGTAAATTTCCAATCACCCATTCAGTTGTCAAGGTTGAGCTTGAATAGGTTCATTGAGGAGCACTGCTTCCCATGCAGTGGGAGCCTATTGCAGAGGAGTGACTATTGCTGGGAGATATATCTGTCTCCTCAGCATGTTCTGTTTATTTCACAGGCTAGGTTGAGATCCCTGCAGCAAGTTGTTTTTGTCTCATTTGATTTGCAGATGCCCAGCATTTACAGTAGGGCAGGGTCTGAGACTGCTGTTTATGCCAGGCATAGGTCACCTCTCAGCAGCCTGCATGATACTGAGTGCAGTGACAGGTGTGTCAATCTTTTCATGTATGTCATGGTTTGGAGACCCTGGATTCACCTGGTCATAAACCTTTGTGTTTTCTCCAGTTGCTGCAGGTGTCTGGTGAGGTACAGACAGATGGGAGCATTGAACGTAATTGGTGGTCTGATAAGGTCGAGTACAGGGGAGCTATGACATCCCTGGTCTTGGATGTGATGCTCTTATTTAAGAGGTATGTAATGCTGATTGTGTGTCTCACCACTATGGACACATAGTGATTGAAGTGTAGCTTATTATCAACATATGTTCACATGTCTCGTAACACTGTAACACTGTGTTTGAGCTTACAGGGGTGCTATGCATATCATAATTAACAGGGGTACTTAATTACAAAAGGGGACAGTGAGGCATGTTTTGCTTTAAGGTTCAATCTGTGAATTTGGCTCCAATCATTTGTCTGTGTCAGCCCTTTCTGTAACATGTTAACATTATTGGTGGACTTTATATGAGAGTGCCTAGTTGACAGTCATCTGCAAACTTGGAAAGCCACAGGGCATCTACCTTTGCCTGGACTTCAGAGAAATAGTTTCTAAACAATTGAGGGACCAGCACAGACCCTTGTGGTATTCCATTGGTAACTGGTCTAGTGGTGGTGCAGTCCACAACTTTGACAGTGTGCATTCTGTCGGTGAACCAGTTGGCAATCCATCTAGTAATGTATTGTTTAATCCCCAGATAGAGAGTTTCTCTATGATACCTGAATGGGGGATAGTGTCAAAGGCCATGGATAAATTAACATAGGTGGTATGTCCAGTTATCCCTCATCCAGGTCCTGCAGGTCATTATCAAAGAACTCCACTAGGTTTAATAAGGAAGATATACCACTGACAAAACCAAAATGGGTTGGTCATATCAAGTGTGTTGAAGATCACCCATGTCCCTGTGGATAAGGTCCATGATGATTCCTTCCATAACCTTGCAGATAAGGCTGTTTAGGCTTATGAGTCAATAGTTCTAGTTAAACATGTTACCAGAATGATCCACATTGCATATTACACAACATATTAATTTATGTAATGTAGTTGATATATGGGTGAAAAAAGTACTGAGACGCCAGGGTTGGAGTGCTTTAGGGTTGCAGTACTTGGGGGAGGCAACACATGGCTGTATTATAAATATGTGACATATTGTTAGATAGGGCCTTCAGTTTGTTATGTTTCCACATATAATTTTATGTCATAAACAGGAAATGGACAGTAAACAGCATTAATACATAAAAAATATAGTTTTCCATAGCTTACCAAGCAGCAGGTTTACATGATGGTTGGCAAAGTATTTGCTCTTGTGTGATACACATTTCCATTACTTTCCTTGTTTGTGTGTAGTTAAGAATTGTGCAAATGCGAGCCGCATTGATAAAGTCTGAGAGTTAGTAATAAGTTTATGAAACACACCTGCTGCTTAACTGACTCTGTGTCAGCAGCTGAAAATGCATTGACACATTTCTTTTTGAGCCCAGATGATATTGGTTTCAACTCTAAGTATATCTAATGCAATGACATCAGTTGTTTATTGTACATGTGTTGTTATGTGTTTGCTCATGTGTGATACACGTTTCTATTACTTTCCCTGTTTGTGTGTAGTTAAGAATTGTGCAAATGCAAGCCGCATTGATAAAGTCTGAGAGTTAGTAATACGTTTTTGAAACACACCTGCTGCTTAACTGACTCTGTGCCAGCAGGTGAAAATGCATTGACACATTTCTTTTTGAGCTCAGATGATACTGGTTTCAACTCTAAGTATATCTAATGCAAGGACATCAGTTGTTTATTGTACATGTGTTGTTATGTGTTGGCATAGCACAGCAGAGTTAAACAGCATTGCACAGAGGTAACCACAACATTGTACCACTGCTCACCATCTCTTGGTATTGCTATGAGATGCCAAACTCCATGCAAACATAGAGGCTAGAAAGTGAAGGGATCCATTGCTGTTTCTGCTACTTATTTGTGTTGTCTGTGATTCTATTTCTTGGACAAATTATAGGTGTTAAAATGAGGTAGATAGGAAAGTGGTGAAATGGGGAACAAGCTGGGGGAAGAACAAAGTAAAAGCAATACAGGAATGTGCAGGAGGGAGTTAGGGGAGAACCATAGCTATCCATTTCATCAACAGTAAAAACTGATCATATGTGCAAAATATTAGCTGAATTGGACTGTTAACTCTAGCGATAGGGATGAAAACAATGTAATCATGTTGTATAGCCAATTGGACCAAACCAAGTGTGTCAAGAAGAGATGTGTGGGAAATGGAGAGATATGCATGAGGCGATTTTCATTTATTTATTTATTTATTTTGTGGAACAGGTGCCCATTTTTTTTAATTCAGTAAGAGAGGACTACTGAGTAAGGGATGTACGTATGTCTGGGTCAGATAATTTGGTTAGGTGAGGAAGCAAATGCAAACAAACAAGACAAGAGACAGGAATAGTGAGGAACACAAAAGGTTGGGGACATGATGATTGTGGTGAGGGAGAGGACAACACAGGTTCATGCTCATCAAGCTTGAAGACTGTGAGAATCGACTCCTAACCCACTGGACCATCATTACTCTTCCCTTAATCGGCTGGTGGCTGGAGTGCTTGACATTTTCTCCTCCTATGGACCATGAGGGAGAGCATCTTCTCCATCTGGCATAAGTATACACCAATGATATGGTGCACAATCCTATGCACCAACCATGGTATCTTCCTGTGGGTGTGAAAATCATCACCTCAACCATTTTCCTGGAGGGTACCACTACACCAGTTTCTGGGGCAGTACTACATGAGGGTGTAGGTAGTGCAGGAGCAGGAGAGGCAGTGCTGCCAGGTTGGTATCCAGATGTGCAGGAGCTGGTGGAGCAAGGGCAGGCTGATACACTGGGGCTGGCCTACCTTGCTGTGCTATGTAGCATTTAGTGATGGGGTACACATGGATGCCATGGAGACATTTTGATGACACATAATAGAAAATAAAAAAAGAGAGTTAAGGTCGGGCTGAGAGAAAGAAAGACATAAAATCAGTACCATCATATGTGACATACAATGCATTAGCACAATTATACATCTCTTTTATCTGAGGTACTATATTTAAGTATACATTCTACTAGATACAGAGTATACTACAGATTGCTGAAAGTAATCCTTGAAATGTGCATAAATTACACACATGCATGTTCAATTATATAGATTACAGTTTACAGCTAGGCATTTGTACCACTGTTATAGAGTTTTTAATTTAATGTAAATATTAAAGAAATAACAGTATTGTATAGCTGTGAATTGTGGTGTTTGAACCCACAATCTTTGACTACAGTCTAATATTTGACTCCTACAACTGATTTGTGCTACAGACTAATGCATGCATAATTGATTTTACAGTTGGCATATGCATGCTGAATTTGATGCAACTGCATAAAAAACCCAAAACGCTTTCTTTAACTTTTAAAGCTACAATAACACTGCCCTTCTGCTGCATACATGTCCCTTGCTTCACTAAGTCTCTCCATTTGAGCAACATGAACCTGCCTATTGAACGCATGTTCGGTGACAGCTGGGGAAAGAACAGAAAATAAAAGAACATAATTATGCATCTTGCCTATTTTTAGCTTTCTAAGTCTTACAAGTACTCTCCTACTGTTATATTTACACAACTGTGGGATGTCCACAGTCTTAAACTCATTCAACCAATGGTTAAGGGTATCCCTTTTTCACCTGTGTAGGTCATTAAAATGATGCCTACACTGCTCTCCAGTGCATGGGATGCCAACAGCACTGGATAAAGCCCGAGCCACACTAATCCACATGTCTGACATGTACTGGGAGCCAGATACTCCCCCTGAATAAGTCTTTGGCTATGGCACTTTACCAAGAGTCCAATAAATATTCTGGACTTATGGATACCCCATCTCTGTGCCCTAAACTTGGCACCTTCCTCTCTATTCCTAGCCATGTCTACCAGTTGAGCTAGAGTAATGGAATCAAATGCTTTCCCACCAATTCCAGTTATCATGTTTACTGGTAGTGCAAAAAGAGACACAATGATGCCAACCGCATTAGCATAATGTTAAGAGGAATACAGCAGTGCTAAGCTAGGAGGAAATAAAAACTTGAAATTGGAGGGTTAATCTGACACTTGGCCTTAGTTTGATGGGTGTATAGTGATGTAGCCTGGAAATATATATTGGAAATTGGAAGGCAACTGTTAGGTGAGTTAAGTCTCCAGACATGCACTAGAGGCATAAATGTAATAACCTGTCACATTTGCTTTTGGCTTTATCCACTGTGGAAAATTGATTTGTACACTGTGGGATTCAAACCTATGCATAAGGGACAATATGTTTTTTCTACAGTGTTGATTTTCCATCTTTGCCACAGAAGAAGTGTTGCACAGCTATAGGAGTCATACATAGATACAGGTGACAGTTTGAGCTGTTACACATGTATGTGTGTGATCTGACAATGTTATTGGATATAGATCCAGTTGTGTATGTGTCTTAAGCAATTGTGAAGGCCATGCAAGACCAGATAAAAGAATTATACTTACAGAAATATAGTAAACAGTATAGCATCAGTCAAGCATCTGAAAACACAATAGTGGTGTCTCATCCCTTGGATCTAATTTACAAGCTCGAAGTTTCAAAACTTCAAACTGCAAATTGTCAAGACCATAAGATCGAAGTTTTGAAACTTTGAAATTATAATAAAAAAGAAAATATTTTTTTTTTACATTTTTGCAGGGGAGCAAGCCCCCACTGCACTCCCGCACGCCCTGCTAAATAAATATACCAACCTCGAGATCACACTACAGTGAGGAAAATGGTAAATTCCCCATTCTGCGCTGTACAGCAATCTCCATTAAACATGTTTGAAGTTTCAAAACTTAGATCTTATGGTCTAGGCCATTTGCAGTTCGAAGTTTTGAAACTCTGAGTTTGTGAAGGGAATCCCATCACTCATTCATATAATTCATATTAGCTCCACTATCTAAAGATTTATAAGCAAGGGTGAATATAGTGGGAAGTGGAACAACAGTAAAAGTGTATGAGTATCTTGCCTTAGAACCCTGGACAATGTGTATGGCATTCCTACATATACATCTCTTGCCATAAGAATGTTGAAATAATACTTGTCAAATGTTCAGTTCATTGTTATAAACTGCACTGTCACAACAGCAAAAACTAGGTTGTATACCCTGTACTAGAACCCAGGACCATCTGTAATCCAGCCATACACTTACACCTGCTGCCAATTTCCCAATCATTCTTAAAGTCTCTGTGTTAACTGCTATGCAATGCCAATGAGGGTGTTTGCACAATACCCAAAATAACTAATTGAATGTATCCAGTTTTAATTATTGGCTGTCTGAATCCTGTCTGCAGGTGTTGGATGGCTGCAGCTGTTGTGGAATCTTGATAACCACTGTGCAATGCCGCTAAGTGCAGCTGCGGGATGGAAAACCACAATTGCAACAATGTATTGTTTTTTACCTTTGGCCTTTTACAGATGCCCTGTTTGCAAGTGTTCTGCAGGTGTTCTGTCTACTTCCTGGGTGGACCACTAGTCCAGCTTGTGCACTGACACACTTAGTGTAAATGAGATAAGCACAGTCAAAACTGACATTCATTTTCCTCTGTTTCCTCTGTTTCCACTAAGTTGCACATCATGCAAACACTGGCCATCCAAAAAAAAAAAAAAAGAAAGAAAAACAGGGAAAAGCAGTTGAAATGAGATAAAGAACATTTATGACAAACACACTAAAAATGCTAGTACACATGAAATATTTCTACATATGTCTTGATTTGAACTTTCACTCCAATGAACCTTCAGAACACAGTAAGGCACCTTTGCAGCAAGGAACTGAAATCATTCTACATAAAATCAACTGCAACATTATCTACAGTAATATGAAACCATATAACAATTATTTATACATTTATTATTTTTGGATGTAGTGCACTGAGTGATCACACAACCAGTTATAAGTATTGCTTGCAAATACGCAGCTCTGTTTTGCCTGTCTGTGTTTTTTGCTCATTCTTCTCTTATGTGACCAATAATCTGACACATGCAGACTGTAAGCCATTCTATATCATTGGCCATCAAATGTGTGAGGATATTAAATGGCAATAATATAATATGAAGTTGGAAACAAATGAAGGGGAGGTTGGATGTTAATGAACAGAACCTGCGACTTGTGAACTACGTACTTACATTTCCAACCTTGAAAAAAATGTAATCTAGCACTTTGTAAGTCTATCCTGACACACCCACTGGATGCAGGGCAGTCTGCATTGCTGTTGTGTTTTCCTTCTCCCAACCAGTAATCATTCAAAGTTGCCATCCATTAAAAACAAACATTGAGGGAGTGCCTGCACTATGTTTACATCAGCTACACAGAGCCAAGTATTTGGGATTCAAGAATTTAAATGAGTTCAGACCTGATTTGCATCTTGAATGTGCCGGCAGCCTTGAATCCATACCATAAAAAGGCAACCATGTAGCTAGGGAAACAGATGGTGAGGAGACTTGTTTATGTGGAGAACAGAGAAAAGATGCTCTTACTTTGGGATAAATCTGCTAAGATGACTACTGAACTTGAGAAGGTATGATTGCATTTTGTCAGCTATATACTGTATATGCTGAAATGTAATTAAAAAAATCTGTTTAACAGTATTTTATGCACACACACACACACACACACACACACACACACACGCACACACACACACACACACACACACACACACATATATATATATATATATATAGGTTTACTATCATAACCTTGATGTGCACTTGGTTGGTTATGCATGTCACTGAACCATATCATCAAAAGCTAAAATGTATTCATGTCCCCATTTTGAACCATGTTTATACCGATAGCTTGAAATTCCCTGTTATGGTTATGTAACCAATGTAGTTCAGTGGCTCTACTCGACAAAGAGGGTCTGGGAACTAAGGTCAGGTGGCATGATGCCAGAGTAATCCTATGGGCTAGGCTTGTAAAAGGCTCTAGAGCCATTAGCCTAGTACACACCTATGAACCTATTCGCTGTTCAGGGATGTAGGTTCACTACATCTAAGTTTGACCTTTAACCTCTTTGAAACTGCACTCCAATGTATCACCAGTTGACAAAGTGCACTTCAGGGTTAGGATAGTAAACCATATACATATTTATTTTGAATAGCAAAGGCTATACTTTTATCTGCATGCATTAGTTAGAAGCACACTGACATTATTGGCATGTTTGTCAGGATATTTCACAGGTATAAACGATTGGCAATACCTTAAAATGGAATGTTCTGTGTTAAATCTGCAGGCATGTTTCAATGACAGTTTATTTGATAGCACTTTTTGTATTTCAAAGGTGGTTTGTATGCAAAATGTGTCATTTGCCTGTTCTTTTGGGTCTATATTAAATCAGCGAATGCTTAAAATAGCAAACACTGATTTATCGACCCATTAAGAGCGAAACCTTACAATTCCAAATTATTGGAACAGCAATTTTTTTCTCAGGAAAAAAATTGCTGGGCCATTTTTGGGACTTTGCCATTTCCTCCACTGTGGTGCAATCTCGGAGGAGGTATATTTAAGTATGGGGAGGGTGTGGGAGGCGTGTTTTGAATTTTTTTTTTCCTGGGGAAAAAAGTACTGTTCCATGTCTTCGAGATTGTAAGATTTCATTTTTAATGGGTCAATAAATCGGCGTTCGCTATTTTTAAGTGATCGCTGATTTAATATAGACCCGTTCTTTTGGGGTCGGCGAGCAAAGCTGGATTTCTGTTTTGGCACAAACAAGGATATGTTGCTGTTGTTCCTCTCCTGTTTTTTTTGCATCTAGACTGTTGTTCACATTTCATATCTCTAGACTGTTTTATGCTTCTTCAGTGGGTAATACTGAAATGCCTCCTTATGCTACGTTTTCTGTTTTATCTGAGAAGAGTTATTTTGTAGTTATGTGGTAGTTATGGGTATTATCCTACTGTTGTCTTTTAGGACACATAGGACTATGACACCCAGGCATCTCAGTCCCAGAAAACCACCCTTATTTGACCCTGAGAATCAGGTAATTCTGGAGGCTTTTTGGTGACATGGTGCCTTTCTGTTTGAGAAGGGACATGGAGATACGTCAGATAGAATGCAGATATGGTAGGAGATAGTTGCAGATGTTAATGCAGTAGACTGCCACAGCAAAACATATGATCAGGTGCACCATAGGGCCACTGACATAATCTCATCTGCACAGAGGAGAACAGCTGCAGTGGCCTTTGATCGGATGTGTACCAGGAGGGTGCCCTGCTACAGAGCCATCACTAACAGCAAATGAAGAGCTCCTGTCCACTGACAGGGGTGCAAGTGCAGAACAGCATGTCCTTGACATTGGTGCTACTGTTTCAGGGACAGCAAGCATGTCCCAGAAGGAGCTTCCAGATAAGCATTTCTATCTCAATTGTTAAATACTGTTGTACAGTAAAATAATTTAAATCAAGACATTAGTTCTGTTTCACAAGATTTTTTTTTTGGCGGGGGGGTTGAAGATTGTTACTGTTAACACATTCTGATTGATTACACATGGGCTTAGATTCGACTTGTCATCAAAGTAATTGTTGAAAGTAAAGCTAATGGACATATAAAGGGGAAAAAGTATTACTCCCTGTGTTACTGTTAATTGTGATGATGCCATCCTTACCTTTTGCTTAACGTCTTCCAGGACCATCTGGCATGGGGTGCATATCATCATGTGCAAATGGTAAGCCAAACATTTTAATGTCAGTACTGATAAGCAATTCAAAGAAATATTTCAGTGTGTGATGCTGATGTCAGCACTGTTGTGTGTATTGATGTACTGTCTAATAGTGGCACCACTGTTAGTTTGTTGGCATATATTAGACTATAGTAGTGTAGGTATTAATTATTCCCTGTGTTTGTTGCTTATTATTACAGGTGATCCTGACAGTTGAAGTGTGGGACTTCTACCACCTGATGTCAGAGTATCAGCAGACTCTGATGATGATGGTGGCCAAACAGAGGCACCATAGGGGGGGTGCAGAGATTGAATCTGACACTGAGGTTAACATTCAGACATCTCCTGAAATTCCATTGGACACAGCCAGTAGGCCTATTCCTACCCTTTCCAGTGAACCATCCGATACCGGACAGGTGGAGGGCAAGGCAATTGATCAGGGAAGTGTGGATACTGTAGCTTCAGTACCTGTTTACTCTGGCCGTAGCCAAAGTGTGGGTTGAGGTGACACACAGGAGGGTTGTTAGGAATGCTAAGAGGAGGCCTGCTGTCTATCCTTGATCCAGGTGACTCTTCCCATGCCATTCAACTTATATTTAGGGCATTCATGGAGGCACAGCAACAGTCCCATAGGTGCTCTAGAGAAATGCTTAGGGTTGCAGATGTGGCACAGGCTGACATGCGTGACTGCCTCCACTGTGTTGCCATTTCAATGGATCAGATGAATGACACATTGAAACAAGCAGTGTCAGTGATGGGACTTCTGCTGGGAAGGGGATGGTGTCCTCATGGGCATAGGTCAGCCACATCATCTGCTGTTAGCTAACATGACCATGTCCGATTATGCTCCCATAGTGGCAGTACATCCGCTGCTCTGTCAGTGGTTGAGCTGTCCATACCCAGATGTGGTAGGCCATGGGTTGTGGTCCTGGGTATGCTCAGGAGGAGAGCTCATCCACTGGACATCAGTCACATGTAGGTAGCAGCAGTGCATCTGCCCATGGGTGTGGATGCACCAGTGCAACTCCTGGCAGAACCAGTTCTCAACATTGGGTATGACATCGATGAACTGCCACTTCTACCATGCACTGCTCACACCTATCTAACATACCATGACATAGAGTTAGCAAAGAGCTTGGCTGTGTTCATGCAGATACTTGTATACCGATTTCACCTGGAGAACCCATACAGATACACACACCAACAGTTACATGGTTCAGCCATGAAGCTTAAAACTCATTTTGTCCCACTGGCTATTTATTGGTTTATTCAAATGTCTGCCTCCTTCTCTTTCTTACTCATACACACTCACTGACTTTTTTTGTCAGCCTAGGATTCCTGCCCCCCCTCCACACACACACACACACACACACACACACACACACACACACACACACACACACACACACACACACACACGCACACACAAAACACCCTGTGTAAGGGATAATAACTGTGCCATATTCCTGTTTTTTTATATTTTGGATTCAGGGATACATAGGTGTTGTGTCTGACACCTAGGGTGCACAGTTGACTAGGTGCTTAGTATATCTGCATTTGTGATGTTGAATTGGTAATTGTACCTTTGACTTATATTGGTCTTAGAAAGTTAAACAGATGATAGCATCAAAAATTTTCCATCTTTATTGTTAATGATCTTATGAGGGTTGTGACATCTGAAACTAAAACGTGTCTCTTTACTTTGTAACTTCTGTCTTTAATGATTTTCCAGTACAAAGGTATGGTGCTAAACTGAGAGCATGCAGTGACCATCAGTACTTTTAAGAGGTATGACTTTGTGAAGCCTTGATGCCTGTGACCTACTACTTAATAATGGGCACATAAAAGTCAAATGAGTCTCTGCTGTCATATGTTAAGGTAATTTCTGTAGAAACTCCCACCTTTTACTTGCTTACACTACCGAGTAACAACATGCAAGGATATGCCAGTCATTTGTATTATTACACAATACAATCCAGATTCAACACTCACCTTGTAAATCCAGCAGTTGCAATAGTTTTAGTTCAGGGTTGACTCTGTCTGATGCTAAGAGTACACAGCCAATACATGGGTAGGTGAAGACTGTGAGCATTGCCTGCCATCATTGTTACTATATGTATGTGCACAGCAGGAAGGATTTAGATCCCTAGGTGGTGACTGAGTGAGTGTGCTATGTGTTGTCTCTTAGCCAATGTGAGCGCATATTGAGCATGCCTAAATCTGCCTACACCCACAACAGCTGCTGCTTCCCCCTCTGACTCCTCACCTGCATGTGGTTGTGCTGACCTTGACATTGGTGGTGGGATCTGTGCCCCTTCCCCTTGCTGATCCTGCTGAATCTGTTTTCTTAAGATGATGTTGTGTAAGATGTTGCATACTGAGAATATTTCAGTACATGTCCATGTATTGTACTGCAGGGCTCCTCCAGATGTATCTAGGCACTGGAAGTGCATCTTCAGCAGCCTAAACACTTTTTCTGGTTTGAGCATGTACCTCATTATGGCATTCTTCAGTGGTTGTGTGGGCATTTTTGATGGGTGTCATCAGCCTCCGTTCCTGTGTATAACCTGCACCCTCCAGTAAATGACCCTGGGAGATAACCCCCTAGTGAATATCTGATATCGTTAGGAGGTGTGCTAGATATGTGAGTCATGGTAACTGCCTGGATTGCCAGCAGACATGTTCAGGATGATTTCTTTGGCATTATACAAAACTTGGCAGTTAATAGAGTGGAAGCTCTTTCTATTAATTTAAAGCCTTCACTCTTTCCCAGGTGGTACCTTAAGTTCCACATGTGTGCAATCTATGACACCCAGTGCTTCAAGGTAATATGCTACAGGATAGAACTCTACATGTGTTCCCTATCCTCAGGATTATGGGGGAAATATATGTGGTCACTAGCATGTTGTAGCATAGCATTCAGGAATTTATGGAGGATTCTGGATACTGATTCCTGTGACACCCTCAGCATGTCTACTGTTGGTCTCTGAAAAGTATCTGTAGCTACAATTCGAAGTGTTACACATACCTTTGTCTCCACTGGGATGGGTTCCTCTTGGTTTGCCTTGCCTTTGAGTTAAGGAAAACAGAGGTTGCAGATTTCAACCTGTAGTGCTTTACAATTTCCATCTCATGCAGATTGTGATAAGTTACCCGAGGTCTGAAAACTCTTCTCCTTCTTGGCTGTGGTCTATTAGCAGCAGCAGCAGCATAGACTTCAGCCTGTTGCACTTATACATGAATTAAAGCAACTGCAGCCCCTAACATTGTTTCTGTGTAGACTCTTTCCATGGCTGTATTCCAATAGGTTTTGTAATTTGCAGGGAAAACCAGCACTGAGTCTACATGGTTGCTTTATAGCTTGTTGAATAGCTCCTCCATCTTAGATTGGTTGAGTAGAATGAATGTCTTTATCTGTTAATTACCCAGAACTGTACTGAACAGGTGCCAGTCTCTCCTTTATGGGCTACATCTTCTTGTACTTTTCAGAGTAAAGTCTGCACACACTGTAGTTCAGTTAAGTATGCTTTATTATGTACAGTGGAGACAGATATCAACAATATCTGAATCAAATGTTAATGTCCATAGTTTCTGCACTCATACTGTGCATAAATTCGGTATTCAGAAATGCACTGTCTCCAGTAATAGTAATTATGCCCATAAGTTATGTACATATATTCTGACCTCCTCAGTAATATCATTAATAATTTAGAATGCTGGATATTTCACCTGACCTATGCACCCACTCTCAAGTGTCTATATTGCCTTCTTAGGACTGCACTGCCATGACTTTCTGCATATCAGTCCAAATGAACTAACTTAACTGTTTCTGAAGTATTTCCTAATAATAGCAAAACCCTATAAAGTTCTACATGTATCTTCAGCCTTGGTACCCAAGCCTTGCAGCATACAAACAAAATATGTTTGTACTCAATTGTATAGCACATTCTGTTCTTATCAGTATTTGTGACTGAAGCTTATTATCACTGGTTTGAAAGTGCATTTGTTGAAACTGTATGCAATCTGTGATGTCTGCTTTAATATGGCTGCATGTCTATAATTATGCAAAGAGAATACTGTATTTTTGTACATTTAAATGATATCAGATCTAACAGCCTGCATAGTTAATTTATACTGCTACTGCTGTTGAGTAAGGTATGAAAGTCACTAGATTATCAACAACCTTATGCCCAAAAATTAATCTGTAAATGCCTTTACTATTTACTTTTGAATATCTACAGTGTTACTGTGTATATATGTAATGCTTCAGATATGACAGAAAATGCATTATTAAAACAGGTAAAACATTAATGTTACAAGGATGCTGGAAATGGTGTTAGAAATAAAAATAACATATGTAGCCTTTACAAACTGAGGTGCCACTTTTTTGGGAGAAGAGGTGAGACATACTTATTGCTCTATGTGTTCTGATGTCTGAAATTAGGCTAATTGTTTTAGTTCTGTTTAGCAAGGTAATTAAATACCCAAATCTCGAAGTTCTGTATTCTGGTGCTTATCATCTGTCTGACAAAAAGGCATACACAAAAGTTCATAATTTAATTAATGGTTTGAAATCAATGTGATAACACTGAGTGGGTTTCACATTTATCACATTAGAGCCAATGGATTATTTGATTGCCTAACTGCTAGAAGATAGTATTTGCCAACTACATGCCTTAGACAAGAAGCCATTGATCTCTGCAGTGCCATATAGGTCTTCTAACATTTTTGCCTATACAAATGTGCTTAGTGAAGGATGTAGGGATGTGTACCATACCTCTCAACTGTCCACATTTTTTGCAGAATGCCCAGATTTCTTTCTCATATTTTTGGTCGGTTTCTCCTAAAATTATGTTTTTTCCTGCAAACCACTGAAAATTATTGAGGACTGAGGTAAGAAAATAATGCCATACATTTGAATTTAAGATTTCATATCCTTCAGAAAATTCATGCCAAAGCAAAACCTGTTATTCTATAAACTTTCTAAGTTTGTAAGACAAATATTTAATGTGTCCCTATTTGGGGGGGAGGGGGGTTGTCCCTCCATTATTTGTGCCTTTGTCCAGATTTCTTGCTGTAAGAGGTTGAGAGATATGCTGTGCACCCAAGTGACCAGTGTTGCTAAGTATCTGTGTTATTCACAAGTGTGAAGAAGTAGACCCCATCAAGCCAGTAATATTTCAAAATAGGCTCTTCTACAAGTCATCAAGTTCAAAGCATTCCAATCCCACTGTTCTGAAGCCAGGGGCTTGAGAGACTTGTAGCTAGGGTAGGGTGCAGCCATGGGGAGGGAGTGCTTCTCGACTTTTAACTCAAATATGAGTTCAGTCAAGCAGCTGTCGGAGTGGGGTGGGGAGTGTTTAAGTTTAGAGCTGGAAGGGGGTTTTAGGATTAGGGAGTGGGAGGTATTTTAGAATTAGGGATAGGGGAAGGGTTTTTAGGGTTAGAAAGTGATCAGGGAGATTAGATTTAGTAAGAGAGGTTGGAGTTTTAGTATTAGGGAGCAACTGGGTAATTTAAATTTAGGGAGAGGTTATAGTTTTAGATATAGGCAGGGATCAGGGACAATAGGATTAAGGACTGAACTGCTGGAACTGGAATTAGGTGAGCATTATACATTTGGTGTTTAAGTTCTGGTAGAGCTATGCAGTATATAGAATTAGCTGTTGTGAGGGCTATGCAAGAATGGAAGCCTTGGCCAATGGCAGTTGTGGCACTTGCTTTTTCAGGGATATGTAGTATATACAATTGGATGCTGGAAGGTCTGTGCAGGAACAGAGATTTGGCTACTTAGAGTTTAAGCACTTGCTTTTTTGAGCAAGTGACAGCAAGCAGGTCTCTAGTGACCTATTAGCATGTGATCAACTGTGGTAGACCTACTAATTATTATGTAACTATGGCAAATACAGCATAGTCAATGATTTAGGTCTGTTCCTCTTCAGACAGGCTGTCCTTTGGTAATGGCATACACTGTTGTGGCATGGTTAGTGACAGCTGAGAGTTGATACTCACTTGTGCCGTTTACATAGCTAACACGAACCATAGCACAGTGGTTTTCATGTGTATGCACACTTTATAGCACAATTCTGCAACCCTGACAGTATATGACTATGCTGAATTAGTACTAATCCTCATGATTAATTCAGTTATACAGTGTATGTTTAGAAGATGTCTGGCAAAGGATATGTTAAGCTACTTAAAATGCTTTTTTCTTTCTTTCCTTCTTTCTTTTTATTTTTGTGCATTTTACAAATTGTGTGCACTACATTGCTGTAGATGTGTTACAGTCCATAAAGTTAATGTATGCCACAGGGATATGGACATATGCACACACACACGCGCGCACGCGCGCACACGCACACACGCGCACGCACACACACGCACACACACACACACACACACACACACACACACACACACACACACACATGCATACACGCACACACGCACACACACACACACACACACACACACACACACATGCATACACGCACACACACACACAGGCGCACACACACACACACACACACATGCATACACGCACGCACACACGCACACACACGCATGCACGCACACACACACGCACACACACACACACACACACACATGCATACATGCACACACACACGCACACACGCACATGCACACACACGCACACACACACACGCACACACACACGCACACGCACACACACACACACATGCATACACGCACACACACATGCATACGCACACACAGGCACACACGCACACATGCATACGCACGCACACACGCATACGCACACACACACACACATGCATACACGCACGCACACACGCGCACATGCACACACACACACATGCATACACGCACGCACACATACACACACGCACACACACACACACACATATGTACATATGTGTGTGTGTATTTTTTTCCTTTTTCTTTTTATGAAGAACTCTGGTTAAAGTGATGATGAAAGTTCTAAGCAATCAAATGTTTATTTTAGTGTTTGTTTTAAGTATGTGGGTGTTTGTGTGTTTTTAATTTGGTTTTATTTCTTTCATTTTTTGTAATTATTTTTCTGATGAAGCAGTTTGGAATTTTACTGTGAAAACGCTTATTCCGTATATTAAACCTATTCAAGTGTTTTGTGCTGTTTTATGCAGTTTATTCATTGGCGTCTTCAGCTGTGTTTCCAGATATTGTTGTTATGTTGATTTACTTATTTTTTCATTTTATATCTGGATTATTCTTCCTCCCCAGTACTTCATTTTGGAGATTTTCATTTGAACATATGTAGTGTGCATTCAACTTCTAGGATCTGACAAAAGGCACTAAATAGCAATGGCTATGACATAAAGCATGAAACCTAGGGACATATTTGACTTGATGTCTCACTAAATTTATTGATCAGAACCATGTAGAATGAAGACAAATAAGAGAACCTGGAAACTGCATAACTATTTTTTCAAATGGACTTCAACAAAAACAAACAAACATACTATCTTGTTTACATTAAGACATTTGTTACCTTGGATAATGAAGTATGAAAATATCATAGAATTAATTCTTTCTCAGAAATAATTTTTGTAGACTTTATAAAAGATAAAAAGGAAATCTATAATAAGTTATCTTAATCAAATTCCTGAAAAATACACTGGGCTCAATAATCATGGTAAGATCCTGCTCATTTGGATCAATAAATTGAACAAATGCAAGAACATTTTCTTACTCTATTTAAAATGATAGGTTAAAGTAATGCTTAAGATTGCACTAAAATGCTTCAAACCATGAATACATACTCCTGTAATACATACATGTGTACATTCAATAACAGACCTTTACTTAAAACTGATCTCACCAACTTCATATCTGACATAAAGTTCTAAGACAAGTAATAAAATACAGTTTGATGAAGAAGACTTGTACACATTTACCTTTTCATTGCATACAAATATTTAAACGCTATAACTTTAGTGCAACAGCATATGAAAGGCATGTCAGAACTGCTTTAGCCACTGGACAAATTCAGAGATAGATTTATATATTACATGAAAGTCATTTTAGGCATTGCATCATTGTCAGCACAGAGACATGCATACATAAACCTGTATTAGTCTGGGACTGCTCAGTGCATTTTGATCCGACATGACTAGTGTAGCAAGTTGCTCAGTTTACCATTTTTTAAGCAATGCACCAATTAGCCAGGGCAGTGAAACTGATGCTTGGAGGCTGAGAAATGCATCAAGGGTAGGAGCACAGTAGGTGGTCTCATGCCACAGACGGATAAGGTCTTCACTGATCCCCAGTTTACCTGTGTTTGATTAGGCACACATGAGCTAGGGGGGTTGCAGTAGGATGATGTGAGTGCATGGCCGATATGACTCATCATCTTGGGGTGAAGGAAGCAACCTAGGCTCACTGCAATATGCAGTGTCTGAGACTCACCAGCTCAATGCCACACAAGTGGTAAGCCATTAGGTCAGGAGGTTGCACATGCATGGAAGCATTCCCGAACCTCCCATGGTAGCAATCATGGAATGGCAAAGCTACAGTGAGGGAACAGGAGTTAGAGCACACTCACCAGCAGTAGTCTGATACTGCAGCACCATTTTGAATCTCCACAGCAGCCTCCCCAATGTGGGTCAGGCTGAGCCCAAGAGAAACTAATGTGGGTTGAGTACATCTATGGAACAAAGAAAGGAGCTGCTGGCAGCTGCTGGTCATACAAAGGGAGAAAAAAATAAAGGGTAGGTGCTCAGGAGGCCAACACTGAAACATATTTGGTAGGAGACAGCATTTTATTGTTTTTGGGTACAGAGCTGGGAACACATACACTTCCACATATTTAGAGTTTACTGGTGGCAACTAATCAATGGATTCTCATTCTTCAGGTTGTCCAGCTATAGACAAATGCATTCACACATGAAGCTGGTATAGGAATTTGTGGAAGGAGAATGATAGGTTTTACAGTCAGTCAAGTTAAGCAATCCTTTCCGCATAACACACATCTTCATGATCTGTGGGACTGGGGACACCTGTGCTCAGTAACTGGGCATAACTTGCTTTGTCCACACAATTTCACAATGTGACGCAAAATTGGCACTGTGGGATACTACTGTAATTCACATATACCTTTAGTGTTGTCATGCTGCACAGAGAGGTCAGGCTTCACAATTGCAGTGATATCGTATGAAAATTTTTGGGGTATAGTTTGTATCTCCATGAGATGGATGTTTGCCATAGAACATCTTATGCTCTTACATGGCTTATACACTGTCTAGTGTATGTTTATTAAACAATATTCCACGTATAACATATCCATCTCCAGTGTGTAATATTACAGGTAGCTGTAGAATGCACAACTGAGAAATGTAATTCTGAAAGTTAATCATAGTTAATGAGCCATTATATTTTTTGGAGCTTTCATCTTCATTTTAATCAGAATTCTTCAGAACAAGAAAAAAGTAAAATAAAGTGCACTTATTTATCTTAAAGTTTAAAGCGGTGCCTGTGATTCAAAGACAATTAGTGCATAGCACGGAGAAAAGTAGTAGCAATATGAAGAGTGCAGGGATTCAAAAGAGAATGGGAGATGTTTAGCCTAGTGGCTGAGGTCTTCACCTCATGGACACAAGGTCCAGGATTCAAGCCTGACTTCAAGTCACTGCCTATGTCGAGTCTGCATTTTCTCGTCATGTCTGCATATGGTTCCTCACACATTCCAAAAGCATGTTAGGTAGTTCTTACTCAGTGATGGAAGGTAGTGAGTTCAAACTCAACCTCCTCAGTTGAGCTTGAGAAGTATACCAACAGAATGCACCTAAACTGAACAGAGTCATAGGTAGCAGCACTTTGTCTAGGTGGTCCCTTTTAGTGGAAGAGATCTGTAGACCAAACACTTTAAGCATCAGCTATGATGTACAGCATCCACTAGGGAGGAGAAAATGGAACACAAACTGCACACCATATCAGGGCTAGCATATCATCTGTATAAAAATTGTCTCTAGGAGATTTAATCACATTGAGTAATGCTTTCAAAAATGGGCAAGGGAATTTGTCAGTGCTTTGTGACTTGAGAACCTGGCCTACTCTGACCTACTCCAGGAAACAATAGTAATTGTGGGTAGGGTCTATGTATCCTTAATGGTCAGTGTATGCCTACCATAAAGCCCAGCAAAGCAGGATAGCTCTGCTGAGTGAAAGCCAGACATAAAGCCAATCAACCTGCCAAAAATATACTAAGGACTGCTACACTGCATATGAGTTCACTGACAGAACATGGCTTGTAAGTGGATCATCATTTTCTTTCGGCTGTTCCCGTTAGGGGTCGCCACATCGGATCATCTGTTTCCATTTCTTCCTGTCCTCTGCATCTTGCTCTGTCACACCAACCACCTGCATGTCCTCTCTCACCACATCCATAAACCTTATCTTAGGCCTTCCTCTTTTCCTGTTACCTGGTAGCTTCATCCTTAGCATCTTTTTCCCAATATACTCAGCATCCCTCCTCAGCACATGTCCAAACCAATGTAATCTTGCCTGTCTGGCTTTGTCTCCAAACCTTCCAACCTGGGCTGACCCTCTAATATACTTATTCCTAATCCTGTCCACCCTCATCACACCCAGTGCAAATCTTAACATCTTTAACTCTGCCACATCCAGTTCTAACTCCTGCCTTTTTGTCAATGCCACTGTCTCTAACCCATATAACATAGCTGGTCTCACTACCCTCTTATAGACCTTCCCTTTCACTCTTACTGGTACTCGTCTGTCACAAATCACTCCTGACACTCTTCTCCACCCACTCCATCCTGCATGTACTCTCTTCTTCACCTCTCTTCCACACTCACCATTACTCTGAACTATTTATCCCAAGTATTTAAACTCATCCACCTTCGCCACCTCTACTCCTTGCATCCTCACAATTCCTCTATCCTCTCTCTCATTCACACACATATATTCTTTCTTAGTCCTGCTGACCTTCATTCCTCTTCTCTCTAGAGCATATCTCCATCTCTCCAGGGTCTCCAACACCTGTTCCCTACTCTCACTACAGATCACAATGTCATCTGCAAACATCATAGTCCACGGGGACTCCTGTCTGATCTCGTCTGTCAACCTGTCCTTCACCATTGCAAATAAGAAAGGGCTCAGAGCTGATCCTTGATGTAATCCCACCTCCACCTTAAACGCATACATCACTCCCACCGCAGACCACACCACTGTCACACTACCTTCGTACATATCCTGTACCACTCTTACATACTTCTCTGACACTCCCGACTTCCTCATACAATAACACAACTTCTCTCTAGGCACCCTGTCATATGCTTTCTCTAAGTCTACAAAAACACAATGCAACTCCTTCTGACCTTCTCTGTACTTCTCCATCAACAATCTCAGAGCAAACATCGCATCTGTAGTGCTCTTTCCCAGCATGAAACCATACTGCTGATCACTAATCATCATGTCCCTTCTTAACCTAGCTTCCAATACTCTTTCCCATAACTTCATGCTGTGACTGATCAATTTAATCCCTCTGTAGTTACTACAGCTCTGCACATCACCCTTATTCTTAAAAATTGGTACCAAAACACTTTCTCTCTATTCCTCAGGCATCCTCTCACTTTCCAAGATTTCTGATATGATGATACAGAGGAGACTGGACATCCTATGTGTCCAGCATACAGGGTAGAAGGGCAATGCTCAAAGTCACTTGGCTTGCAATCCAGAGGTTACTACTCAGGGAGAAATCAGAGTAGAAATGGTATGGGAATTCTGGTGAGAGAGACAGTCTTGATCATTGAATAACATGTCAGATTTGCAGTGTTTTCTTTACAGAAAAATGTTGCCACTCATGGGCTCCTTTGGTGAATAGGGATGAAAGAACAGACAAGTATATTATCAGTGTCAAACAATACATCCAAGACATAAAATGTCAATACATGAACATCTTTTCTTTTCTTGAAAAACCACCACAAGCAAAAGATGATGAAGAACCACAAACTGCAAGCCAGCAACTCCTCAGATGGAATTTATTTGAAAAACCAAGATGAAGTAAAATTCTCTAGCGCCTCGGCCAACAGCCTTTAACAGAGTACACTTTTTTTAAAAATCACTCAACTATATATAGCAGTTTACAAATTGATTAATAACATAATTGATTAATTACACCAAATATACACTTTTTAAACCAAATATTTTTTTTTTTTTTTTAAAAAGACACATACCTATATACATAGTTACTCAGAACTTCACTAGAAGCTGTTTGCATGATTACACAAAACTTCTCCAGAAACATTCTTGATTAAGTCCCCTAGGGGACATAGTATTAAATTTCAAAATCAAAAACGCTTCTTTCTTTCTTAATATATATTTTACTTGTTCATCATTCATAAATTTATTACAAAATACTTTTTCCAGAATTGTCGTTTCAAAACCATCCAGACTACCATTATGTATTTCATTAAAATGTGTGGCTATAGGACTAGTTATTTTATTATTCCTCACATCCCTTATGTGTTCCTTTATTCTACAAGAAAATTGTCTTTTTGTTTCACCTATATAAAATTTATTACATGTGCATTTAATAGCATATATAACTCTCTCACTTTTACATGAGAAACATTCATTTGTTTCAAAGTTTTTATTATTAATTTTATCAAAACGTACAGTAACATATCTACAAATTGTACACTTTCCACATACCATAGTACCTTTTTCTTTTATACTATCTGTTATTTCTACTTTTGGCCTGTTAAACCTACTATGCACAATAAAATCCTTAATGTTTCTACCCCTATTAAAAGAAAATGACAATTTCTTATCTTGTAAACAATCTACCTCTTTTTTAGACATATTCCAACTAGATTTGATAATATCAATAATTTCATCTGATATTAATGAGTACGTAGTAATAAAATAAACATCCCTTTTCTGTTCCTTTATATTTTTCTTCTTATAATATATAACACTAGATTTTCCATTATTACTATCCCAAACTTTATTCAAACTTTCTTTAAGATTCACTTCATCATAGCCCCTTTCTTTAAATCTATAAAAACGATCTAATAGTTCTATATTTCTATCACTCAACTCACTACATAATCTTTTTATTCTATTAAACTCAGTATATGGAATAGACTTCATAGTATGTAAGGGATGAAAACTTTCTCCATGTAGTATATTATTACTTTCTGAAAATTTCCTATGTATTTTCGATATAACCTTGTGTTGGTAACCATCTCCTATTAATTCCACATCCAGAAAGTTAACCTTACTACCTTTCTGTAGTCCATCAAATTTTATTCCCATACTATTCACTTGAATTTGATCTATAAAATGTTCAACTAACTCACTACCCCCTTTGCAAATAAAGATGAGATCATCTATATATCTGTAATACTTGATTACATATTTGCAAAAAAACTCATTATTATAAATATGGCAGTGTTCAAACAGGCCCATAAATATGTTAGCATAACAGGGGGCAAACGGAGCCCCCATAGCTGTTCCCTGTTTTTGCCTGTATAACTGCCCATCAAATTCAAATATGTTATTTTGTAAACACATCATAAGTAGTTCTACTATATATTCCACCAAGGGGCTATCTCCCAGAAAATGTTTTATTGCTCTAACACCATCCATATGTTTGATACTTGTGTACAGACTCACAACATCAATTACTATGAAAAACATCTCTTCATGCCATTTAATTTGCTTCACCATTGACAAAAATTCAAAAACATCCTTCACATATGAGGGTAACTTTTTAACTATTGGCATAAAGAATTCATGTAACAAGCAAGAGATATTAGTCAAAAAACTACCACTGGCCGACACAATGGGCCGACCAGGAGGATTTGCCAAATCTTTGTGAATCTTTGGAAGACAGTAAAAGCATGGCATTCTCGGATTGTCAATACCAAACTTATCTTTCACATCTTTGCCTGATAAATAATGTAGTCTTTTGCCCTTTTCTACTAATGCAGTATACATAGCTTGAGCTTCCTCATATTCTACCATATTTATACATTGATACACTGTTTTATCATTTAAGTGTTTATAACACATGGCTAGATATTGCGTATAGTTCATAAGAACTAACTTCCCACCTTTATCAGATGGTTTAAATACCATTCGTGTATTTTTACTTAAATCATTTAAGCCCTGCCACTCATTTTTGGTCAAGTTATATTTTACATCTTTATTCTTAAAACTAATAAATTTATCATAAGCTATTTGTATATTCACATTCAAAACTTTGTCTAAACTTAGTATAGTTTCATTATAGCAATAAGGAACAAAGCCACTCTTCACTTTTATATTGTCTGTGTTTAACTTACAATATGCATTATTACCCACAATTTCATCTTCTTCCATAGAACAACATGAATAAAAACTATCATTTGAACTATTACTAAGTTCATCAGTACCATAGTTTTCATTATTATTCACTTTTTCCACTGAAAAATAATGCATTAACTTTAACTTCCGTATAAAACGGAAGATATCACTTTTTAATTCATGTACTCTCGGGAACACAGTAGGTATGTATTTTAACCCTTTTACTTCATCTTGGTTTTTCAAATAAATTCCATCTGAGGAGTTGCTGGCTTGCAGTTTGTGGTTCTTCATCTTTTCTTTTCTTGATTATGTTGTCGGTAGCTTTAAGAATATTATGATTGATATTCTGGATAATTGCTGTTTCTATCAAGGATTTCAGAGTTAAAACATTCACAATATACAGGGGTGTCTAGCAGCCACCCCCCCTCAAATGTCCAGATTTATGCAAAATGTCCAGATGTTTGCCTTATATTTTTGGCCTCTTCCTTGTACAATTTGTGGTTTTCTGGCAAATTACTGAGGATTGAAGTCACTAAATAAAGACATACATTTGAGTTTCAGACTTTATATCCTTCAGAAAATGCATGCTAACACAAATCCTTTTATTTTAGTAATGTTCAAAGTTTATAAAGGCAATATTTAAAATCATCTTTATTCTTGGGTTTTTGCCCCCCCCCCATTATTTTAGGCTTTGCCCAGATTTTTTGAGCTAAGAGGTTGAGAGGTATGCTAGCAAACCAAAGGCCTGTTACAAATCTTGTCTGAACTCACCAGAACATTAAGACGCATACTTCACTCTGTCACTGCCCAAAGCTCAGAAATGTTTGTTGTGTGATGTCTGCAAAAGAACACAAAAACAAGGTTACATCATTAGAGAAACAAAACTCCAGTTCCACAAGAACCATTTGTAACAGTGTCTTCTGTCTACTTCTTTCAGGTAATAGTTCTACTCCATCCTGAAAGCCATATATCAGTGATGAAAAAGTAGCTGAACTACTCAGGAACTATTTTCTAAAGGCAATCCACTGCACCACAACTTGCACTCACTGAGACTCAACTATATAGTCTCAATAGGAGTCTGACCTCTTTACAAAAAAAAGGATATGAGCATCTTAACTGAAAGAAATTCCTCTCAAAAATTACAGGATATGGTTCACTGAATTATTTTGACTTACAAAATTGAGGAACCTGGACACTTTCTCAGTTACCATGTCCTTAATCATATTGATAACGAAGAGTATTGAAGAAGGGCTGGATCCTACCTTAAGTAACATTTCTCATACCCATTTACAAAGGATGTTAATCATTAAAATTAAATAACTGAATACTTATCATCATCATGAGCTCAGTGGCTAAAGTTCTCGAGTAGTATTATCCATTTCAGGACAGACACCTTTTGGCTCAAAACATTCTAAGCTTGTCCCAGTATGGCTTTATAAAGTGAAGACAACATTATATGATTAACCTTGTTTAAATGCATTAGACAAATGCTAATCAATGTGCAAAGAGTGTTGCATTATTTGTGTACATAAAGCCTTCAAGAGTAGCAGTGATTCTGAAGTAATACACAGGCTATCAGCTGTTGGTCTACACATTTTAAGTGATATACCGATACATATTTGAGTCACTATCTTGTGAGAAGCATTTATGCAATTTATTTAGTGGTTTGGCAAAGCCATATACACTTGTGTCGTGTAAGTGGATGGTGCACTCCAGTGTTTTTTTTTAATATTTCCCTACTGCAATATTACTTATGAATTGGTACATATAGGATATGTAGGTGTTAGGATCCCAAACCAGGAAACTGTTGGGTGTAGACAGCATGCCCCTAGAAAAAGATGAGTTTCTATACTTTTTCATGTTTTGCTTGTCAATTTTAAAAAACTGAAGATGTGCAACTCATTAGATATCGCCTTCAAGGGCAACAATTTACACATCAAGCCTTAATGGCACATAGGGTTGAGGGGCACTAAATACCAGGGATACTATATATATATATATATTTTTTTTTTTATGTCTTAAAGGCAAATAATAAAAAAAAAATACGGAACCATTAGATGCCAAATACACCATAACTAGTGAGCTTTGCAGGCACTGATGTAGATTCCAGTTCTGTACCTTCCCACTGTCCATATAAGCGATTAGAACTCTGTGCCACCACAAGACACACAGCAGATGTAATAAAAAAAAGTTAAGACTTAAAAAAAAATTCAAGTCCTATACCCTTAACACAGCAAATATCATTATTACTCTACTTTGCCAGCTGATAAGTTAACACTGCAATGTTTTCTAAGATATATTGAGGATCTCAGGCATTAGTCAATGCATGTAAAAGTACATGAGTTAGGAGGAAGGGGGACAGGGAACAGAAAACATGCTTTTCAACCTTGTAACACATTGAAATGTACATAAAGACAAAAGTAGTAGTGTAAAACAGGTATAGGGACATATTTTAATTATTCATGTTAAAATCCACGAGGATAACAGTTTTTTCACTAGCATGCATTTTTTAAAAGATATGAGGAGTGAAACTCTGAATTACTAATTATAATAATCCGGGATTTATCAGGGCAGGAAAAAGGAAACATTGTTACTGTTCTGACAACACAAGTACAGGTATTGGGTGTGGGAAGTGATGTGTGCCTTTACGTTAATGTGTAATGTGCAGGAAAGTTAACAAGAGGTAGTGCCTCAGCTAACAAGATCCATTGGCCACCAGTGTTTACCCCAGGGAAGTGCAGATCTGCACAGGCAATACTTAAAAGTGATTCAGAGATATGCAAATCAGCCCAAAGCAATGCATTTACTCACTGCAGATAGTGTGTCTCTGAATCACAATTCTGTTCTTTGCAGAAACATGGGGCCAGCTTCATTAAAGCCTACACTAACTGTATACAATCTGTATTCAAAAACCTTTCTAATCACACAGAAAAATTACACTAAGTGTAGGTGTAGTCCATACTTTGTGGTAACATTTATGAATCCCCCTCGATATTTAAGACTGCAAGAAAATTATTAGGAAAACTAAAATTAAGAGGAAGAAGGTGTGACTTATGCTTGTGTTGACTGTTCATTCTGAGAGGTATACATGTAGTGTAGACATTCCTGAATCCCAGGGAGGGACTTGTTGTTGCAGCCTTAACCACAAGCAAGGGGGTTCTTTCTGAATCCCCAGAATCAAGTGAATAAAAAAAAAAGTAAAAACAGTGCAAAAGTGTATTCCCCCCAAAATGGCAATCTCCTTCTTTCTTTTTCATTTTACTCAAATAGAATTATTAGAATTATTTCAAGGAAAATAGATAGATAGATAGATAGATAGATAGATAGATAGATAGATAGATAGATAGATAGATAGATAGATAGATAGATAGATAGACATGACACCTAATAGTCATTATGGAACTGCTCAGAATTTAGTGACTTTAGCCAGAGATCTGGAGAGCATCTGGAGAGCATCTAAACTGAAATCCAAGGCATCTACTTCAAACAACTGAGAAATACATATATTTAAAGCCTGTATTGCACTTTGTTATCTGTATTTATTTGACATGCTGCTTTATGTTTACTGACTGTGTCTGCATTTTTTTCTGCACTTTGAAATTCTGTACTACTGCTTTCTGTCACATAGGCTAGAGTCAGACTTGCTGAATTTAGACTGTTTGGTATCACTGTGCCCTAAACCAGCCATCTTACATTAAGGGGCATCCCTGCACCCTTGTGGCTGAAGTGTCTAGCTCAGGTTCCATCTGAGATGGGGATTGCTGGAGAAAGGTTCAGTTTCTGGCTTTCCCACTGGAAGTTTGTCTTAAAACTGTTGAATTTTGCCTGTATTTAGGACTCTTATTTGCAAGTAGCTGTGCATCACACAATGGAGGTTAGAGATGCCCTGTATAGATGCAAATGCCTGAAAACTTAAATTTTCCTTAGATTTCTGTCAATAGGACCCTCCCACATCCCCTGTTGCTCTGCAGGCAACTCAACTGCTCACAGAGCAGCATCACCACAGCTCCTCCCCTACACCATAAACAGAATAAGCCCCTCTGTTATTCTGGCATCATAAACTGATCTAACTTACTCACTCCTCAACAGTACTACGCTATAAACCTGACATTATTGATGGTCACTTTCCCACCATTTCTCTAGCCAGCCTGATGGACTTGGGCATCCTGAGGCAATGTAGTAATTGCCTCATATATACAGACAACTACTTAGTCCTGAAACAAACAAATACCGTATATATGAGAGATGTAATTACACTATCAATTTAGCAACAATCCTCTCACGTAACAAAACAAGACATCAAACAGGTTATTAGCTGACACACTTCACATCTCACACAAATTCAGTTCACAACACATAAACGAGCATACGTGGAGGTACTCACTAGAAGCCTACCAAAAGATCAGAGACCTCCAAAGCGCAAATTATCTGCACACCCCTCAGCATGTATAGAAACCACTGTACATAGCAACACGCATATCAGTGTGTCATCAAATAACCTCCTAAGGCAAAACACCCCAAAACCTAATGTCTTGGTCATGGGAGACTCCATAATGAGAAACATAGATGTCCCCCTCATCAGGCTGGACAAGTAGAATGTCACAGTCAGCTGCCTATCGGGTGCCAGGATCCATCAGATCATGAATGCCCTCAGGTCACTCAACAACAAGTACCATTATGACTCTGTCATACTCCATGTTGGGGTGAATGACTTGAGACATACCTCCCTGGACTATATGAAGAGAGACATGACTGAACTCTCAGATTATGTGGCCGATGTACCTGGCCCGTTGCAGCATTCTACCTTCACCCAGGGTGATGCCACAATATAAACAAAAAATGATTGACTTCAACAATTTGCTTAGCTTCTGATGTCATTTCAGGGGATCCAGTATTTGTCAGCATGGGAAGACATGGTCGACAGACCATGCTGCTTTTCCAGAAATGGTCTGCACCTGTCTACCTAGGCTCTTGAATACTGGCTAAGGTGCTTGCCTCCCCCATAGTGCCATTTTAGGCACTGTCAATACAACAACATTTCCATCATGGCAAAATTCACTTGAGGTAAACTCAAGGTTCTGCTGCTTAATGCTAGGAGTCTTAACATGAAACTGCATTCCCTGGAAGCACTCCTCACCTTGGAAGATGCTGATGTCTGTGCAATCACTGAAACATAGTTCAAGGCCACAGAGAGCAACCCAGCTGTTCAAAGCTAAAATGACTTCCACACAGTCAGACCTCAGAATGAACATGAAAGAACCAAAGGTGGAGGTGTAGTCATCTTTATTAAAGCCAAATACACCTCGAGAGTGGTCAAACAGTATGACTCTCTCAAACTACTCCATGCCCAATTAACTATAGCCAAAACACCCTACCACATCATTCCATGAATCAAGAAAAGCACAATGCTTACCTGGACTTACTGGAGTCACTCTCCATACAGTGCAACACCTTAGTCATGGGGGATTTCAGTTATCTCCCCATTGACTGGGTAAAATACCCAGCATTTTCACCCAGAGGTTCCAGGACTTTGCCATTGCAAATGCTCTGAAACAGATAGTCTGCACCCCTACAAGAAGCTCTAATGTCCTTGACATAGTAATCACCACCAGGGGTGGTCACTGCACTGTCCACTGTGTGATTCCCTCCCTGGTAAGGTCAGACCATAAATCAGTCTCATTTGCAGTAACTACTGGACCCCACACCCCCAAAGGAGCAAAAAAAGTAAGGAACTTCTCCAAAGCAAACTTCAGCCACTAAGTGATGTTATACCCCCTGCAATCACAGGCACTAATGACTCCTATGCAGAAATGTACACAAATGCCCAGTATAATCACCTTAACAACTGTACAGACTCGGTTGTACCGGATTAATACCAGGCCCTCCTGAAAAAACAAGCCACCTTGGTGCACATCTAGTATAAACTGATTGTATAACAAAAGGAAGAAACTGATTTCCAAGAACAAGAGGCAACTGCCTCTGCAGAGAAGCAATCCCCCCCACAGATTGAACAAGCAAATCAGAAGTCTTATAAAGTCCTCTAAAGCTAATTATGAAGCTAAAATAGCATCCCTAGCCAACGACAATCATAAGGCATTCTTTAACTACATATGAAATCTAAAAGGAAGTGCCCAGCTATGTGCCAATTTGGTAGTAGATGTTACCACTCACACTATACCAGAGGAAATTGCCAATCTGCTAGCCGACAGATTTGGTGCAAACTTCACCCCCTATTCCCACTAGCAATACCCCAAAGCATACCTGACACCAGTTCTCTACTAGTATCCCAAGAGATCAAGTCATATCTGTGCTCTACAAGGCCAAAACCACAACCTCAATGGCACCAGATAACATCACAGGTTGCTTACTAAGCAATCTAAAACAAGACCTAGCTGACCCACTTGCTGTTCTCTTTAACCATAGCCTGAGAACTGGCTTTGTACCAGCAGAATGGAGAACAGCAACATTAATCCCCTTGCATAAAGGGTGGACATCAACCA